>NC_134485.1:121836300-122001391 GCF_040206685.1 Ascaphus truei | reverse complement strand
GAGAGAGGGGTCAGAGGGAGAAAGAGAGGGGTGAGAGGGAGAGAGAGAAGGGTGAGAGAGAGAGGGGTGAGAGAGAGAGAGAGGGGTGAGAGAGAGAGAGAGGGGGTGAGAGGGAGAGAGAGAGGGGGAGAGAGAGAGAGAGGGGGGTGAGAGAGAGAGAGAGAGAGAGGGGGGGGTGAGAGAGAGAGAGGGGGTGTGAGAGAGGGTGGGAGAGAGAGAGAGAGAGAGAGAGAGAGAGAGAGAGGGTGGAGAGAGAGAGAGAGGGTGAGAGAGAGAGGGGGTGAGAGAGAGAGAGGGGTGAGAGAGAGAGGGGTGAGAGAGAGAGAGGGTGAGAGAGAGGGGTGAGAGAGAGAGGGGTGAGAGAGAGAGGGGTGAGAGAGAGGGGTGAGAGAGGGGTGAAAGAGAGGGTGTGAGAGAGAGAGGGGTGAGAGAGAGAGGGGGTGTGAGAGAGAGAGAGGGTGGAGAGATGGGTGGAGATAGAGAGAGAGGGGGTGGAGAGCGGAGGGGTGAGAGAGTGGGTGAGAGAGAGAGGGGTCAGAGAGGGGTCGAAGTGAGGGTGAGAGAGAGAGGGGTGAGAGGGAGAGAGGGGTGGAGAGAGAGAAGGGTGAGAGAGAGAGAGAGAGAGGGTGAGAGAGAGAGGGGGAGAGGGGTGAGAGAGAGTGAGGGATAAGAGAGAGAGGGTGAGAGAGAGAGGGGTGAGAGAGAGAGGGTGAGAGAGAGGGGTGAGAGAGAGGGAGGGGGAGAGAGGGGAGAGAGTGGTGACAGAAGAGAAGAGGGGTGAGAGGGGAGAGAGAGTGGTGAGAGGGTGAGAGGGGTGAGAGGGGAGAGAGATGGGTGAGGGGGAGAGAGAGAGGGGTGAGAGGGAGAGAGGGGGAGAGAGAGAGAGAGAGAGAGAGTGTCGGGTTATTGGTGGTGTCCGGGTGATTGGGTGGGTGACGGGGGTGATCTGGGTGGGGTGAGGTATTGGTGGGTGGTAGGGTGGGGTGACGGGGTGATTGGGTAGGGTGACAGGGTGATTGGGTGGGGTGATGGGGTGACGGGGTGATGTGACACTTCTGGTAACACACGCACGCACTCTCCCATGCACACACACACTCCCATGCACACACACACACTCCCATGCATACACCACACACACACTCTTCCATGCACACACACTCCATGCACACACACACTCCCATGCATGCATACACACACACACACACTCTCCCATGCACACACATGCACACACTCCCATACGACAGGGGGAAGAGGAAAGGCCGCGCGACCAAGCACCATCAACACCGCCTGCGCGGGCAGCCACGGACCGTGGGGAAGCGGAGACCAAGGAGGTAAAGGGGGAACACCCCCACTACCATCACCTGCGACGCAGCACGGGTATCAGGGAAGCGAAGTGGCACCAGGACCAGGGAGAGAAGGGGGAAAACCCCCACTACCATCTCCCGCCCCGGTATCGCGGGAAGCGAAAGCGACATGGGGAGAGAAGGGGGGAGCACCCCCACTACCATCACCCGGGGTGGGAAGTGGCGCGAGAAGCCGAAGGGGGGGGGGGCACCTTGGCTTGCAGAGGGGCTGCAGGATGGAGGGTTAGAGTACTTACCCTCCAACATATCTCCGAACAGAAAATATGGCCGCTCGTTGGGGGTGGGCTCATATAGAGCCTGGCCGCGCGCCCACAAAGCCTGGGAGCGCACGCCAATCAGCAGTCAGGTAGGGGGAGTTTTTTTTTTTCAGCGCGAGCAGGAGAAATTTCAGCCGAGCGGGGGGAAATTTAAAAAAACAAACATGTGTGCTGCTTGGGCCAATATTTACTCGCCCGGGGGTTAAATCCACCCGCCCCGGGAGTGTAAATGTATAGGATTGTCGATTGTATATATATATTTGTGACCTACCGTACATATAAATCTTGATATTAAGTTGCTTTAAGTGCATAAATAAACTTACAGTAGTACTATAAATAAAGTACGTATCTAAATATATCTTTGACATACACTATAAAAATCTTTAAAATATGTTGCATTTACTGTTTACATACATTTACAGTACAGTGAGGAAATGCACTGTATCTTACTGTACAGTAATTTAATTCTGAACAAGGTTACATAATGACACGCATACAGCAGAGACTGCGACTATCAATGATTAAGCAGACTGATTTATATTACTCTACACTAGTTCTCCTGGGCACGAATATGGATAGCTACTGGGTAAACTTCCCTTATGAGAGTCCTCTAGAGAGTGCCCAAACCATAGCCTCCCTTGATTGGACAGTTATTTTCCCATAGTTTTGTATAAGTCCTGGCATTAATGTTTAGATTAATGTATTTATACAACGGTGTTTCCATTGGTAACTTGTAGTTTTTCTTTTCACCTTCTAGTGTTCCCTGTATACATTTTCCCACAGTTTGGACAGAGATATGAGTGGGGCTGTTGGGACACTGTGTGTTCTTATTATCTTCTGTGGTATGTCTCTTTACTTAACTACATTATTTGAAAATAGATATTTTCAGTACACTTGTTGTGTGTTAAATTTTCATTTTTCGAGTGCTGTGGGTACCCATTTATGTATATTTATTTCTAAGAATAAGGGGAGATTCTATTACCCGCGTGCCCCAGTTCTACTTAAGTGAGAGTGGTTTATAGTTGTGCTGTCTGATTCCAAAGATTACTGATATGATAGTAATATCACGAAAATAAAAATGTTTACAATATTTACATTTCTGTTATCGTGGCATTGCTATCAGTCAGCTGTGCGAGTAATTGATACTTTAAGGACGGCAAATGACATGCAGTTTAAGATGCTACAGCTTAAAAAAAAGGCACAGCTTTTAATGTAAATGGGAGTGCAACCCGCCTCGATTCACCGAGGATCACTTTGCCCTGTGTTTACCCCTTTCTTCTTAATCCCTTTTCCTACAAATTAGCACATATAGCATGATGTTCCCTGTAGGTCAATAGGATCCGACTTCTACGGATATGTCCAATAGCAGACGAAGAGCTGAACGTACAGTATATACTGCACCGACACACTTTATTCGAGCAAATACCCAGTATGTACCTGGCAGATACCTGGAATGCGCCGCTCCTCACCTCTGGCAAGCCCCGTTGCGTTTGCCTTCCCAGCCTGGGTTCATGCCTGGCTGACGGGCGGCTGATCTGTTAAATGATAATGATTAGGATTTAATAGGCTGCAATGCTTCGCGTGTCTACCAGATGGCATAAATTCATGAATTGTAATGCAGTATATATATATATATACTGTGCAGTATTGCAGCCAGCGGGAATAAAATGCTTCAATCCCTGCTTGGAAAATACCTCAATGCACTCGGGCAGAAAACAGTCACAAACCTCAATACACCCGGGTATACCCGAATTCGTGGGACTAGCCGAGCTCGAATAAAGTGTGTCGCCAGTGTAGCATATACTAGTATGTTCTACAACAAGTTTTTATATGCAGTCACAGACTGATCATCAAAATGAAAAAGACCAATAATTAGGAAAAGGTTTAAATTGTCCAACACAATCTCTAGATTTCTACCTGTACAGGGAAATCAGATGTTCCCACCGGGAAAGGAACAGAGCCACTTTAGCAGCTGGGGGGAAAAAAGGAATAAGAAACCTAGGAGATATCATAAATAAGGAAAAGAAAGAGTTTATGACATTCAGGGAACTAACCTTAACATATAATATACTGGAAAACCAGGTATTCCAATATATCCAACTCCTAAACTATGGAAGAAAACTCTAAGACTACAAAAAAACATATACTAGAAAACAATGCAAGACACTTATTTCAGTCAAGACACAGATAACAGATATTTGTTAGCTGACATTTATAAATTAATTTGAGACCAAAACATGGAGAAAAATAATAATAAAAAAAAAAAAATCTAGAATCATGGCAGCAAGACTACCAAGAAGTTCAGACGATGGAAGATCTAACAATTGGGTATGTTAGAACTTGCAAAATAATTGCATCAGAAAACTGGAGAGAAATGCAATTCAAAATAATGCATAGGGCATATATACCCTTCATCAGGCTCATTACGAATGTAGAAGCAGACACAACAAAATGCCCAAAATGCAACCTCCCTAAAGCTAATCTCACGCACTGTCTCTGACATACAAAAAAATGAATGAGTTCTGGACACAGGTCCTACAATATATTAAAGAAATTACGAAAATTAGCTGGGTAAGACACCCCCTACCCATGATATTTGCCAATATTGAACCTTGCATAATTAAGATCAATAAAAATAGGGGAGCGATTCTCCCAACAGAGATGATTCTCTTAGTAGATAGAAAAGCCATTATGATCAAGTGGTTGGATACACAAGAACTTATACTGTAAAATCCCTCTTTGTCAAACTGATCACGATAGACAGAATATGTACCGAACAAGTAGGGGACAACAAGTTTGACAAATTTGACCGAAAATGGGAGATGATTATAAATTCCTTTCCCCAGTTAGAACAGAATAAATTCAGATGCCACCCGAGATAAGAATATAAAATGAAACGGATGGGAATCCTGATAAAGGAAATAAAAAATAAGGAGCACGTCCAACAACAGAACATAATAAAACAGATCAGACCAAAAACTAAGAGCCAAGCCAAAGTTAAATACAAACAAGATAAATAAAAAAAAATTTTTTAAAGGCACGAGAGTCACAAGCTATGAAACAAGGTTTTGAGTTAAATGGTCGAGACCTATTAGATCAAGACCAGTTACAAGGTTGAGAAAAGAAAAATGGGTATAGCAAATATGTATTGAAATATGTGACACTAAGCCGAAGAAACTACATCAAATGCGGAGAACAGCCCCGATATACAAAAAACAACAAAGAATAAGCTCCGAAGTGGTTTAAGTAGATGGCCTAGAGAGAAAAAGAGAACAAATACATGCAACAACAATGTAAGACATTACTCAATGTTCCATGTACATACAATACATACAATACTATGAAATATATGAAATGTATCTGCAAACACTCTAATAAAAAGAAACTTAAAAAAAAAAATCAAAAAGACCACGTGTCAGTACTTTTCTCCGAATTAGAAACATTTCTTGAAAAAATATTGCATCTGCCGATCTATGAATCATTGTGTCTAATAGTTTAAGGTTTTTCCATACTGAAATTGCTATAAAATGTGTCACCACATTGGGAAAAACACGCAGCGTGGAAGTTACCAAACATTATAAATAAGTCATGCATACCGAAAGTAGAAACAATAGGGGATTTACCCAACTAACCACAACCTTTCACACTGAATGAAAAAGTAAATTATATTTATTTATATATGTACACACACTTTTTGAATGATTGGAAGCTATAAGGAATCATATGTTGATGGTCACAACAGAAGTTGGATTTCCCAAATAAGAGGGTAATTTCTGATTCAAGTGTATTCAACATATTTATGTAACACCCTTTCCCTCCCCATTAGGGAAATTTGGCTGATACGGGTGTTATGGTGCTAACCTGTTAGGCCTGAGCCTCCGGGCCAGGGGTGACTGGTGCAGCACCTCCACCCGTGAGGATCCCAGCGTTGGCGGGATAGCCCTCACGGGAACAGATATACCTATAGGGTATACCTCTGTAATGGAGCGGCCTTGTAGATGTTGTCAGGAAGGAGCTCACACACCACTTTCTTGTAACGAAAGTTATTTATTCCCCGTATCAGGGGTTGCAGCAATTCGGTAACAAAACAAAAGTCTTTAACTTAAATAGCATACGTCTGGAAAACAACCAGACAGTACCTAATCACTGGTATCCAAAAGGCAGTTCAGGCTCTTCCCCTGACAGGCTCTCTGCAGGCTGTTCCCTCACAGGTTGAGAGCAAAATGAGAGAGAGTGTGGAAAGTTTGCCGTCTGCTTTTGAACCCTCTCCTTTCCAATCAGCTTGCAAACCTACAAGCCAGGGTGTGGTTTTTCCTGTTCTGCTCAGATGAGAGTTTTAACCCTATACACTCCCTCATATACCTCAAATAACCACAATCCAAACAATGTATATGCAACACACTTTACTATGATCCTATAGTACTCCCTGCAATACAATATACACACAATCAATCTCTGGTAGGTAACAACAACAACCCAATTGTCAACCCCAAAGTACTGAGGGTGCCCTCGGCACCTAGACCCAGGTGTCCGGCAGAACAATCCCACCCAGGGATATATGTGAGGGCAGCGCTACCCTCCCTGTGTGGTGTTGGTGCACGTGGGTACCTTCCTGGGTACACCAGGGTATGCCAAGACATGCTGCATCCATGATCTCACGATGCAGGACCTCTTACACAACCCCCTTCTCGCCTTACGTCCAGTAGTACCGCATGGCTGATCCACCAGGCCTGGGGAATCCTCCACTGCAGTTACGTCTGCTCCGCTAGATCTTCCGCACACTTAGGGGCAAGTCCCTTACTATTGGCTAGCCCTACAGTACTCCACTACGGTGTAGGGGAAACTAGCTTGGGCCTACGAGGAATGGGTCTGGCCTAGTCGAGGGGGCTTGACTAGCTCCCTGGACACAACCACTCCCTTCACTGGCACTGTCAAGACTGAGCACGTTGCCTCCAGTCCACGGAGGAAATCCTGAACGACAGGACCTCCTCTTCCTGCAGCGCCAATCTCAAGATGGCCCCTACCTTATACACAGTCCATATGTAGGTGGCTGTGCCAACCACAACATGGCCGACAAAGCTCACTCAAACCCTCCCACGCGACGGGACCACTGCCAGGGAACAGGCAAGGGAGGGTACCCTGCTACATTTGTATAAAAAGTTTTCACTAAAAAAAAAAAGGTGATCAACCTTCTTAATAGGTTATATTTACACATTACAGTTGAAGATCATCAGTTATTAAAAGACAAATATTACAAGAGCCTGCTTTATTGCCTTGAAGCGAGATGCAATTTATTTAAAGCTTCTCTTCATGTTTGAGATGGCCACGAAAATTAAACCGCAAACTTATAAAGTACCGTTTGCACGGCTACTTCCAAATGTTTGACTCATCTTATTTTAGAACAGATCCTGATGCTTCCCGTATCACATCTGCTAAGTCCACTTTCACAAAATGTATTATTTGCAATCCCTCAAAATCAATAATACATCCCCTGTACTGTGTAACAACTTTTCTTCTCTGTTAGACAGTGAAGAAGGCACCACACAAACATCACTGACTGATATGGCAAATAACTGTATGTGCCGATTTAAACTTTAACCCTTTGCTGCCCTTATGCCAACCTGTACTAGTTATGTCATGATTAGTTGCAGTTGGTTTGACAAGTGATGTAAAACCTACTTTAGCCTCATCATTGACATAATACATGAAAAGGTCTAAAAAAAAATACATTTCTAAAGAATGATGATGCAACGTTAGTGTCAAATCCATATAATTAATGCAATCAACAAAAGTATGTAACAAAGACATCTCCATCCCAAACACAAATAACTGTCTAGGTATCTGTACCAGGCCACTGTGATCAATACATAGACATGACTTTTAGATTCCTCCATTTTCCTGCTTTCTTAGGCCATTCTACTCAAGTCCCAATAAAACACAGTTTGGATGTAAAATGGCCACAGCATTTATCACACCAATTTCTAGTGAACATTTACATAACTTAACAGTTTAAACATATTGTTTACCCGAAACATATCATGCCAGCCATTGACCACTAGGGCAATGGGCACGTCTCATCGCAATTAACAAGATTAGCGCAAGCCCTGCCGCAAAGGTATCAGAATTGTTACTATCTTAACAATACCCATTTGGGCAGGACGGCCATATTTTTCACTGGAGAAATGTCGCATGGGCAAATGCCGATCATGCATGCGCAGTCAACAGATGCAGATCGCGCACGCCTGGGACATTTGGATACATTTCGGGACACCGAGACAGGACAAAATAAAAACGTGACTGTCCCAGCTAAACAGGGACATCTGGACACCCTACCTTTGGGGAGCCAAACCTGGTAAACTTCCAGCAACTTATGCTGGCAAGCAGCATCCCGCATGCTCTGACAATAATTATAGCAGAAACATCATTAACACAAACCACAAAATAAAAGGGAGGGAACCTGTTAAGATTGCTGTAAAATGGCTGACCCTGCAGCCCGTTACCAGCTTTGTTCTTCCCCTTGCTAATCCCGCCTCCAAACCTTTGCACAATCCATGGGCAGCGCCTGTAATACTCAAATTGTTTACCCTTTACACTATACTGCTAGGGTTGTCACTGCAGTCATGGGTCCTATTCCTCAGCGTCCCTGGTCCAGCTCATTGGGGAGGCTATAAAAGCTCAATTGAGTGTTAACTGCCATACAAGTCAATGCGTAGTGAATCCCAGATATTGACAGATGCCAGAAATCAGTGCTCTCCCACTAGCACATGTACAAGTTGACATATGAGTGGGAACATTCTGCCTACATTGTTATACCTGGAAACAAATGTTTTGTTAAATACAAAATAATGATGTGGAGATCAAAAAATTCTTAGCTGCATCTACACCCAGTCTATAATAAAAAAGTGTGAACATAATGAGGTAGCATCTAAAGTTACTTTGGAAAAGGGGAGGGGGAGAGAATTGGGAGACCCTGCTCAGCAGTAACTGTAAGATAGAAGCTAGACGTGGTGCTATCAGGGATGAGGGCATATAGTGTAATAGAAGGAAAGAATCCCTATAGATGCACTCACTATTTGTCAGTCAAAATAATAAAGTTTTATTGATATATAGAAAACATATACGAATTAAAACCTATAATAGCGCAAATCTCAGACAGCTAAATAGACATAATGTCCATGTTATTACTACCAGTTGTTCCTGTTAGGTAATCATACACTGGACACAATGTTCTAGTTACATGGCTTCTATACACTATATGCATATATTAAGAGTGTCAGTTGCTTAGCATGTAACCTGTACAGTGCCAGATCCACTGAGTAAGGCTGGGTAGCTAGAGTCCTGTTGTGTATAATTAGAAAGCCAATGCGTGCTGCTTATCCACAATATGCTAGACCACTGTTGTAAGTGATTCAAATCTTGTAACCACCTACTGGCTGCATGTGGTCTGGGGTAATCTACCAGACAGTGTTTAATCTGTGTAGAAGGTGTACACCTATGGACATACTGAATGTTAACTATAGCAGGTGACTAGGGGGTTAAAGTTTGTAGATGAATGTGTGAATCGCTATAATGCCACACCACATAAAGTGTTGCAATTATGTCTTACCTCATATGCCTCCTGGTAGGGGAGACACCGGGCAGTCAACACACGTAAAGTCAGCTGACATGCGGCTGGATACACACTTCACACTCAAAGCGTACTGCTGCAGAGCCCCTATCCTTGCTAGTGGGATCCTTGTACGGCCCACATCTTAGTTAACTCAGATCTGGTAGTAACAAGTGCTGTATTGAGAATGATCGGACAACTAGTTTGTCCGTCGCGCTACTGACGTCACGTTGACGTCATACCCGACGCACGTTTCGTTCCTGCTTGGAACTTCTTCGAGGGTGGGCGGACCTCTGCTCCCGGCGGCTATAAATACAGGCGGTGTTGCTATGGTAACCTACAGCGTCATTACGGAGCCTCTGAATGTTGGCGCGAATAACACAAGCCAATCGGAAGGGAGGTGTGTAGAATCACAGACTCCTATTGATCCATGAGACAATTTAAAATAGTAATGCAGATGATCAAACAACTACAAATACTGTACCAGGTTACAATATTCCAATTGGACAGAATTGTAACTCACTACATGTTAGTATCAGAATGCTTTCTGTATGCATATTGCTGATTTGTTACATACTGGTATCAAATACAGTTGCCAACTGCTACACAGCATATATTGCTAAATTGATGGAGACAATTGATTAAAAACATAGCCCAAAATATGCTGTTAATAGCTCCTGAGATGAGGGTGTATAGGCAGGTATGATGATATACTGATGTGCAGTGTTCGACAAACCTACACATTTGCTCGCCCCGGGCGAGTGGATTTAACCCCCGGGCGAGTAAATATTGGCCCAAGCAGCACACGTTTGGTACTAGGTGGCGAGTAGATTTTTTTGTGTGGCGAGTAGATTTTTTGGTGATTTGTCAACCACTGCTGATGTGTATACAGGTATATAAGACACTTCTTGCCATGAAGTTAGAAGGCCAAGGGGAAAAAGTAAGTAGTAAAAAAAGTAGTAAAAAGACCACACAAGATGACCATAAGTCAAAACCTGGGAATAATAAAACCCATAAAAAGGGGCACCCTCCTCCAAATCGGTCTTGGGGGGTTGCCACAAATAATGTTCCTAGTAATCAAATAGCTCCATTGGACATGAGTCAATCAGGTAGTTATCAACAACAAAAAAGTCATCAATATTTCCAACAGCAGAAAAAATCTAAAAGAACAGAACCAAATATTGAACATCTATCTTTTCCAGTATTTACCAGTAACCAATATCATATTCTGTCCGAAATTGAGTCTGAAAGTGAGATAGAAAGTGTAGGATATACTCCGTTACCCCCTCCTAAGGTTAAAACAGCGTTTTCTTTTTTAGAGTGGAGGAAGGAGAGAGAGCATCTCTTTCCAGAGATAGAGATCAGAAACCCCCCTTTAGATACTCAGCCCTTAAATTTGAAAAAAAGGAAAAACGAGCTATAGGGAAAAGAGGGGGGAGCAGAAGAAGAAGAAATAATAATGGACTAGACCAATATTCTAATATCTTTAATATTAGTACACATAAGTTGACTAATGTTGAAAGGAAAGTCCTAGGGCCTAACATTTGCTCCTGTGTGTGGCCCCAACAGTTTTAATTTGTATATTGATGTCCACAGATTTGCGAGGAAACTGGCTCTCACAAAATATTTCGTGAGAGATGCCGTGACAACGCAGATCTGTGCACCAATTGATGGGGCCACACCGGGTGCCACACGGCCCACGAAATTTAAAAAACCATCAACTTTCTACCCAAAGTTTGCACAGGGACACTTAGTAAACACATTTGTTGAGATGGTGACAAAGGATCTGGAAGAGTCTAGTCGGACATTTAAAATACGACATGACAATTTGAGTAAGTTGGAGAAGGAAGCATTGGCCCTCTTAGAGGCAAATGAGAACATAGTCATTAAACCTGCTGATAAGGGAGGAGGTATTGTCATCATGGATCGGGTCTTCTATATCAAAGAGTCCCTACGAATCCTAGGTGATACAGATACCAACCTTCCTTTATCTAGTGATCCCTGGAGTCAGTTTAAACATGACATGTTGGCTCTTCTTAATAAAGGGCTCACTGAATTAGCCATCACTGCGGACGAATTTGACTTCTTGAGAATTGCATTTCCACGCACTCCACTTTTTTATTTCATCCCCAAAATTCACAAGCACCTCACTAATCCACCGGGTAGACCTATTATTTCAGGGATTAAATCACTCACATCTATTTTATCACAATTTATTAATTTTCACCTTCAACCCTTTGTGCGCACAACTAAATCTTTTTTACGTGACACTATGCATGTTTTACAGATATTGCGAGAGGTGGAATGGCGAAAGGGGTTTGTGTGGGTGACAGCTGATGTTACTTCCTTGTACACCGCCATCCGACACGACCAGAGCTGCCAGGCCATCTCTCGAGTACTGGACACCAACACTGAAATCACACCAGGTTTGAAATGTTTTTTGTTAGAAAGTATATTACATATTCTCACTCACAATTATTTTTGTTTTAACTCACAATTTTATTTACAGACATGTGGGACTGCCAGTTCGTTCGCCTGAAACGTAACTGTTCTGACTCCCGGACCTTTGTGAGTCAGGCAGAAGAATTGAAACAGAAATGTATCCAAGGGAAATATCTGGTAGAGCAATTAAATCAAGTCATGGGACAGGTGGATTCTATTGATAGGTCCACATTACATGAATATCAGAAAAAATCCAGATCCAATGGGGATGACAATATAGCATTTGTCACACAGTACAATCAGATGGCACCATGTATTAGACATGTGTTCAAGAAGTATTGGCCTATCCTTTTGAGAGATAACACTCTGGCACAGGTATTGACTCCCACTCCGAGTATAATTTTTACTAAGGCCACCAATCTCAAATCTTTAGTAGCACCTAGTTGCCCACTGTCTAAAAAGAAGTCTCATTTGTCTCATGCAGTTAATGGCTTTTTCACATGTACAAGATGCACAGCCTGTAAGTATGGTAAATCAGGCACTATGCTCAAGTCCAATGTTACTTTGAAAATTTATCAAATAAAATCCTTCATTAATTGCCATACAGCTTATGTAATCTACATACTGACCTGTCCCTGTGGCTTCCAGTATGTGGGACGCACAGGTAGGTCCTTCCAAAGAAGGATCTACGAACATGTGTATAACATTAAAAAGGGTCTAATATCCCATAGTGTGTCCAATCATTTTTTGAATTGCCACAACAAGGACCCTACTGGTCTTTGCTGTCAAGCAATTGAAATTGCTGCTACCAATTGGAGGGGGCGTGACAAGCTCAACCAGATTAGCAGACGTGAAGCTTTCTGGATTTATGAGTTTAGAACCCTCTCTCCAAATGGATTAAATCTAGACTTTGATCTAGGGGTCTTTCTTATTAAATAATATAGGGTCTTTTAAAATAGTGTATAGTGTTGCACTTTTTAATTACATTATATTCCCTTGTTCTTTTTCCCTTTTTATGATTGTTATTATTATTTTTTATATACAATTGTTGGAATGATTATAATAATTAGTTTATTCTTTCAAAATAATTAGTTCTTTATTTATATATTTATTATAAAATATAGATTATTATATTTAGATCATTATTATTGTGTTAATATTTTGTTACTGCGATCTATGCAGTCTTAGATGTGACTTCACAGTCAATTCATCTTCATTTTTATTATGTTTGTAGGTCTGTTTTTGTGTATTTGGTTGTTTTAGTCTGAGTCTGTTTTGTATTGTTTACAGCTGAATTATTAAACTTATTGGAATTAGATATCTTTATCCAATCAGTGACAAGTGAGGTATATTTAATGGGACTTCACCTTCCCTGCACCATCCCCTGAGGAAGTGACGTCAGTCACGAAACGCGTAGGGTCAGAGGTCACGGCGCCTTGGAGAAGCACTGGTTGTAAGAACGTGTCAGTCAAGTGAAGCAGGAAGCAGCGTCATCGAGATATCGCGAGAGAAGCTGTTGTGCTTGCATGCAGGAGAGTGTGGAGTTCCTCTACCCAGCGTCCATCTTGGAGAGTGCTCCGAAGTTAGAGGGAAAGATACCACACATCGGGGAGCCCGCGAGGACCCTTACTACTGCCGGCATCTGCCTCACTTGGTTATACACGCTTGTTTTTTCCAGTCCTGCTGTAAGTAGGGTTTTGAGTTTTAACCCCTTGATGACCCGCTGCAGCAGGCTCCGTTTGTTTTATTAAATAGTTATTTTACTTTCAGCTTGTTTGTTTTATGTATGTCTTTTGTTAAGTGTTTCATGTTGTTTGTCCTATTTTAACATTACGTATTACACTATTATTTCTTTTGTTTTTGTCCCTATGTCACGGACCCTAGGATTGGAGATCTTCCAGTGATTGGATCATTTGGATTTTCTTCTCCTCCATTTGTTTGGACTCTATTAGGGACTTTGGACTCTTTTGGGCGCTGGTCTGTATATGTTCTAGAGGAAAAAAGCCGTTAGATCTTTATGGCGACATCTTGTATATATAGTTGAAACTCTGGGAAATAACTTTTTCTTCTATTGAAATACATGGTTGCTTAACATTTTTATTGAAATCAAAATCAATACAAGCAGCCATAGTGCGCAGTATGGAAACTGGGTTAGAAAACATGATAAAACAAAGGAATACATAATTTGAGTCCACCGAAATGTGAATGACCAGAAAACAGGTTTTTAAAATTATTTGCTATGGAATTCACCTTAATTACAAAAACAAAAATAGATCAGGTACCTTTCAACACTGGATTTACAAAAAAAAGTGCAATTACTTGCTTGCTACAAACTGCAATGTCCTGGAGTGTGAGATTGAGCTCTGGCAGCTAAATAGGAGTACTCATGAAAAACTCACAATTACTTCTTGGCAGCAAAACAATTACTTTAGACGTCCTTTGTGGCTTCAGCATTTTATAAGTTTAATGTTTAAATTTACATAGAAGTAACAGGTTGTGTAAGTAAATATTCTTTATATTTCATTAATAAAGGATTTACATAATGGATTTTCCTTCCAGGTTTATTTCACTAATATTTAATACATGTAAAATTAGAACAAATAGGCATAGAATTGCATTGAATTCTCCTATATTTAAGAATCCAAGGGAAATTTCCACAGCTCTAGAAGCTGCTGCTACATGTAAAAACTTATCACTGCAAAGGATATTTGTCACCTACATGGCCAAACATTTTCAACATTTTGCAATACGTTTATCAACTCATTCTGTTAGGGACTTTCTATGTACCCACAGTATAAAGTAACTACAGTATAGATCCTTTTTTTCAGCACTGTCACATTAATGCCCTTAACCTATTCAGTTGTGGTAACAATACAGCAACCAAGGGGTTAACTTTCATTTTTTTTTTAATATACCTATTTTTCTCTGTCTCGTCAGGTTTTCGGAATCAACATGGTCTTTGCATTAATGGGCCAATAAAACAATGAAAAAGCGATATGTTTATAATTGTAGTGACTGGTGAAAAATTGTATATACGTACCAGAGATTTGATATGATCTCTAGGTTATCTTCAAGGGTATTGTGTAAATTCCTGACTGGTAAACAATGTTAAAATAAAAGAAGCACACACAAGGCTAATGTAGTGTTAAAGAAACTTCAAACTGTATTTAAATCAGAGCTAATGAACAGGTAAAATTTCAGGACTCAAGGTCCTTTCCTCAGACCCAGGAAAGGACCTTGAGTCCTGAAACGTTGCCTGTTCATTAGCTCTGATGATTTAAATACAGTTTGACGTTTCTTTAACTCTACATTAGCCTTGTGTGTGCTTCTTCTACTGTATTTTTACATTGTTTACCAGTTTTTGGATCCAGCTTTGGGACGCCGGGATCATCAGGAGGTGAGCACCATAAGCACAAAACGTTTTCTCTATTTTTATTAACAGTGGTGTGCCACTTATACCTATCTTTGTTCTGTAAATTCCTGACAGTTCTGTTTAGCAGAAAAAAGGTGACAGGAGACGCAATTTTCTTACATATTTAAAAATGTATGATAATTAAAATCGGACGGATGTTGATGTCACTGTATTATGTCAACTAGTACAAGATACACTGTGGTAGGTTCATGTTCATTAAACAAGTTTTTTTTTTTTCGTAGCTTGTAAATGTGTTAAATTGTTGAAATCTATTTCTGAAACACTTTGATTAATAAAAAGTTTGCGTTCAAAGTATGGTTCAAAGTGTGGCTCCAAATGTGCTCCTCCTGCTGAAACGCACGGCCGAAGATGAAAATGCCACTGTTTGATTGCATAATCAATAAAGTGGTGATCCAGCTGTGCACCCACTCCTGACCAATACGTTTTTTTTAATTAAATTTTTTTTTTCAGTCCTATTAAGGACCATCCTCTCTCCGGAAACATTTTATGTAAGAGTTTTGGACCATAATTCTTGCCCTGTCTCAATCATTTATAACGTGGTTATCTTCTTCACTAAGCCCTTGATGTGGTCATCATGCCATTCCCAATTTCAAATAATATTTATTAGATTATTAAATAATTCTTAAATGTAGTAATCTACTGTGACAGACCTATAATTGTGCCCCTATTTTTCTGAATAAAGAGAGAGCGAGCGCAAGAGAGCGTGAGAGCGAGCGCAAGAGAGAGCGCAAGAGAGAGCGCAAGAGCGCAAGAGAGAGCGCAAGAGCGCGCGTGTGTAAATGTTAGTATCTTGCTCCCAGAGTAGGTCTTGCTCTATTTTAAGAAAAATATGTTTTTCTAGTGGAAAAAAGATACATGTTTCTTGATCACTTATCACAGAGGTTACCATTAGTGATGTATCGGGTACCCGAAAAATACCCGGTACCCTGTGCTTTTTCAGCTACCCGGAAATTACCCAGACCCAGCAGCAAGGGGCTGGGACCAGCACCGGGTAATTTCAAGGCCGTTAAAAATAGTTAAACACTTAATTACCTGCAGCCGGCAACGGAAGACCGGTGAGGAAGACCGCAACGACATCTGAGACCAGTAGCAGAAGTCCTGTTGGCGGTGGCAGCAGCCGAGGTCCTTCTTCATCCGGCGGGAGCAGCAGCAACAGAGCACACCGCTGATACCTGTGTGAGCCGAGAAAGCATGTGACCGGAGCAGGAGCGTTCCTATTGGATAGCCGGCTCCTCCCCAGCTGTCCAATAGGAACGCTCCTGCTCCGATCATGTTCCCCGGCTCACACAAGCATCAGCTGTGTGCTTTGTTCCTGCTGCTCCCGTTGGATGAACAAGACCTTCAGCTGCTGCCACCAGGACGTCTGCTGCTGGTCCCAGATGTCGCTGTGGTCTTCCTCACCGGTTGTCCGTCCCTGCAGGTAAGTGCTGCGCGGGGTAACCTAGTACCTGGCCGGGTAAAATGTTTCATTTTGCCCGGGTACCCATTACCGTTTATTTATTTTTATTTTTTTATTTTTTTTAAATAAACCCGGTACAACACTAGTTACCATGGTAACCTTTACATTGCATTTGGCTCTGAGAGAGCTTAATTTTAACTTCCCGGACACTCATTTTTGAAAACGCTCATCTCCTGAATGAAGCATTACAAATAATAATGGCCTTGAAAAGGACAGGAAAGAGTAAAAAAAAAAAGTAGGAAGTAAATAATAAAAGGAAATAAGGGTTTAAAAAAAAGTGGACAGTGTTTGCAGCTAATTTCACACTAGAAAAAAAAATAAAGGGGGGGGGGGGTTGAAAAAAACAAGAAGTAAAGGACATGCTCCGGAGGCAAGACGCCATAATTATACGAGTTAAATAAGTACCATATTGGCCCGAATATAGTACAGCCTCGCACATAATACGATCCTAACGTTTTGAAGGTGTTCTACATGAAAAATAAAAAAGGTGTTGGGCTGCGCATATAATAGGAGTACATTTTTCGGAAGGACATTTTTAGGAAAAAAAACATAGCACTATATTCAGGCCAATATGGTAATTGAAACAGAGAGAAAGGAAACAGGACTCCTTAAAAAAAATCATTCAAGATAGAAAAATAAGGCGCAAAGGTACCACCCGTAACAGATTAATAGTAATAAAAAATTCCAGCACTCAAATAAAAATAAGAATAAAACAATGGTGTCTTATTCCTGCCCTTCTGTTCTGTTTTTTACCGATAAGTGTTTTCTGGATTTGTTTTTCCCTGGGGCTAAATACATTTTGCATATTTTTCCAAATGGGTTTGTTTTTATTTTTTGTTACAGTGCTGGAACTTTGCTTACTATTATACGAGAAACTCATATTGGCTTCTGGAGGGGATTGCGGCTTTGAGGTTTTAGCACAGAATCTGTTTTAGATTGCACATTTTTGCATCAGTGTACTGTACTGGTTGAAGATCATTTGTGTCAACTTTTCTGGACTTGCATCAGTAAAAAAAAAAAAATATATATGGATTAGTAACTAGAGCCAAGTTGCTAGGTGCAATAATATTATGGTTTGTATCAAATTGGTGTCCACAGGCTTGTCAAATCTGAGATGGTGCTGACATCAGAGACCAAAAGATCAAATATCTGTCACAAGAGAAATGCGTGCATCATGTAAAGAAGCAAATAATGTTATCCAGAGGCTTTGAAGGTGCAGGTCACCCAAATATGACCTATTGTGAAAGTGAGCGTGTGATGAACTTTGAGTGTCCCAAGACTTACCCTGAACGTCACAAGAGTCGGCACCTAAGTGCAGGGCAAGCAACAGATTTCACCTGTGTCAGAGTCACAGTACAATACCTATATAATTCTCTTGAAAAAGGGTAATTTAGTTTAACCCTTTGGCCAAAACGTCTTAAGCCTGCTGCCACTTCCAAGACATGACCGCCAGCAGGTCCTAACACTCCCGGAGTTAAAATTCTATTTACCTGTATAATTACAGGAAGAATGATCTGCATTGGATCTGTCGTAACCCAGCAAAATGAAACTGACCTGGCAACTTGTATTTGTGTGTTTATGAACTATGTGCAGCTGGTCTCAGCTGTTTTTGGGAGGTTAGTGGCCCCTCCTCCCCCCCCCCCAAGGTTTAAGCTCACCCCTACCCACTTTCCAAGTTGGCAGGGCAGTGGAAATTGGAATTGTGATGTTTGTGAGCGCAGAATGATATGTGGAAATAGAAGAAATAAAAACACATACAGTATAGTTGTTAGGAGTGGTGGAAAGTCTGATAATGCAAGGTAAAGAGTACCACACTTGCGGTGCTGCTCTGGAGAAGTCCTGAATGTGGTAAAGAGAGGAAGTAATGAGAGATGAGGGGGTTATGAGTCAAGCAGAGACTGTGTGTAAGAGAGTACATCTGATGGGTGTCATTAGCATAGAGGTGGTGGTGAAAACAAAATGACTATTAGTTTGCCCAGCAAAGTGGTGTAAAGTGGAGTGGAGAAGAGGAGGTGCCAGCAAAGGAAAGACCGAAGGAACTCTTAGGTAGATAGAAAGATAGAAAGAGAACCAAGAGAAGACTGTGCCACTTAAGCTAAGCCAATTGAATAGCCTACTGTGGTTGACAGTATGAAGGGCAGCAGAGAGGTCTACTAAGATTAGGAAGGAAAATTGGCAATTTTTGGCCTCACGGAGAACATTGAAAAACTTTGGTTGAAACAATCTCTGTGGAGAGGTTAGGATGGAATCCAGACTGAAGTGTATCAATGAGGGAGTTAGAGGAAACAAAATATATCATGCAGTTAGAAACAAGAAAATAGTTTTGAAGCAATCGCAATCGCAGATCAGCCCCCCTTAGCTGTACTGGGACCTGGCTACATGTCTTAGTGTGGTGCATACCTGCTGGCAACAGGAGGGTCTGAGTCTCCCGCGATGGTATGGGGGATAACAGGAACAGGTTCCTGGGGTGGATGCCTTCAGTCTCATTCAGTGGTGCAGAGCCTCCATCTTTAGTAAGCCCTAGGAATGCGGGGTGGAATCCTTACCAAGAGTGTTCCCACACAGGGATCAGAGATTCCAGTCTCACACAGGTTGTCTTTTCTTAAAAGTAGCAGTTTTTATTCACAGAAGCAGCAGCAGACAGGTACAGGGTGTCTGATCCACTTTGATTGCTCTCCTTTAGGATGGTCCCTCCCTGCCACCACTCTGGATCGAGGGCATCCAGAGTGGGGATAACTCTTCCCTCACCCCCTAAGCAGGATGAGAGGTACTGGTCCACCTCCCTACACTAAAGTTGGATCAGCTCTACTCATGAGCTGATCACTTTCCTTCTCCAGCTGTAACTCCAGCTCACTAACTAACACTTGTCACACTGAACCAGCCAGTATGACAGACACACTCCAACTGTCACTACTCTAACTGCCCTAAATAGGAAGTGCACTGCTCTTTATGATATCAGCATGCACCACCCCTAAGTCTCTTGCCTTGACACAGTCAGGTGACCTACCTCCACCACTCAGGGCAAGTGCTTGAAGTGGGGGAAACCCATGATAACTCCTGGCAACCTGCCCTTACCAGGGATTACACCAAGAGGAGGATAGAACTATAGCCCTATTTCTTACCAGGGCTACACTAGTCTCATCTTATTTCCTTCTGTAACTGACAATATACAGAAGGAAAGAAGTCAAATGTGTCTTTGGGGGCAGATTTGGGACATGTTGGTGTGGTTGGGTGTAGATGGTGTGATGGGCCATTCTCTACATTTTCAATTTTTTTCTTTGAAATGTGTGACAAATTCTTTAGGTGTGCAGCAGGGGGAGGTAGAAAGGGTGAAAAGAGAAAGGAGCTGAAGAGAGCGATTAAGTGATGAGGCTTGGGGCAGAGTAGATAGAAGAGAGGAACATTTGGTTTGTTTAGATAAAATTGAGGGTAACAATGCATGGAGAATAAAGTAGTAATTTGAAAAAAATCTCTAGTACTGAGAAGCGTACAGAAAGTATGTGAAGAGGTTAGGAGAGAGGGGTGGCAGAAGAGGTAGGGAGAAAGGAGGTGATGCTCAGAGATGGTATACAGTATGGTGTGTTTGAGAAGCTAGAGATGGAGCAGGCATGAGAGAAAATAAGGTCAGGTGAGTAATGCTCATGATGGGTAGGAGTGTGTGTCACTGTGAAGGAGTTAACCAGGCTCACTAATAAAGGTTCAGCCCACTTGGCTACCCCTGATTCGTGTGTTGAGGTCCTAGATTGTCAGTTCTTGGACCCAGATATCCTAAATGCATTACTGTGACTGTGTGCAAATTATGCAACATTAAAGATTTGTTTGTGTTTAGCCTTTCCTGGGGTGCTGGGACCGGGAGATTTCTAGGCTGTACGTTTCAGGGTGGGTTTGCAGGAGAAAGTCTTTACAGAATGTGTCTATGTACAGTATCGGGGTTCCAGCGTTATGGGATACCCCAGGATTTGGATCTGGGAATCAAGTGAGATTCTCGGATGCAGCCAAGCACATTACTAAGGGCAAACTCTGACTCTGAAAACGTTCTTACGACTCTCCGCCAGGATTCTTGCTGCAGCATTTTCCAGACAGGGTAAACAGGCATGAAGGGGTTAATGTATATCTCCAATCATACACTGGGTCACTAGTATAAAGAGGGGTCCCTAGTATAAGAAGGGGTGCCCAGATACATGCCCAGGTACCCTGGACCTGGTATAAGGGTTCAGGAGGTGCTCCAGCTAAGTGATAAAGCTGAGAGTGATTTCTTGTGTGTAAAAGTTTTAAAAAGTTTTTTCTAAAAAGTGTGCCAAGAATGAGGCTTATGAGTGTAGGCAATATATACTCTCACTCCATCCTTGAAACCAGAACTTATATATTTTATCACACAAAATACAGGACACAGTATATTTTATTAAAAAGCGTTATATTTAATAGGTATATGTACTGATAACCTGTGAATGTACAGTGGGATTTCCAAGTCATGGATTCCAAGAGACCAGATGGCTACCAAGCTTGGTGCCTATGGGTCTGTGCGGTGTCCAGACTTGAAAGCTTCAAGGATGCCAAGGTGTTAGAACATGACGGATACTGCAGCTCTGCTTGAGTACACGCATCCTGGGCTAACAGGGCTATCCGGCCACCATTTGCCAGAGCCTAGACTCTCGGGAAGAAGGGGGTCCTGAAACTGAAATGAATGGAGTTCAACTCCGGCAGCAACCTACTTAAATCCTGTGTAGCAAAATATCCCCTTGGCTACTAATCTGCCCTGCCTAACACAATCCCTGGTACCAGTGCAGGCAGTGTTAGGGTTAAATATATGCCCTGCTGCAGTAAGCAGCTTCCCTGAGTGACAGGGGGGGTGGCCTGAGGCCTAGGTGCCGCCCACACGTGGCTGAGATTTGAAGCCCCGTCCCTGGTAACAGTTGGGAATTGACAGTTATTCAGCTCTACCCTCTCCCCTCAAGGGAGTGGATTTTGGTTCTATCACCCCCACAGAGGAGAGGGAGCAGTTACCCCTTACTCCACCAGGGAGTAGGGGAGCAAAGGATAGACCTTTGGGGCCACAAGCCCTGGGGGTTGATTCCAGGGACCAGAGGAAATGCATTGTTGATTATGTACGGCTGTACTCAAAGACCAGTTGCTGTTTTTATACTCCTGCCTGTGACTGCAGTTTATCAGGGGAAGTGCCAGATGGTTTCCTGCAGGATCTGCACCCAGCGTTGCTGGGGCCTGCTGGAAATGGAGGCGCTGCACCCAGAAAGAGCTGAGAATATCCTGAAAGTCTTTCCTGTATTCCCCACTACCATCGGCGGACACTCATAAATCATGTAAGCCTCACAGGTACAGCACAGCGAGAGTACAGATACCAGTGAAATCCCCTGAAACACTAATTACACCTATAACTTAAAAAAAAAAAAAAAAAAAACACACACACGCACTGCAACTTGTAGTGCTGCTTTAATAAACAGGCCTCAACTTAATTAAGAAACTTATGGTATGTATAGATAAATGTATATATTTATTAATATAGCACCATTAATGTACATAGCACTTCACAGCAGTAATACACGTGACAATGTGAATATGTGCTTCAGAAATTAAAGTAACATTGAGGAAAAGAAGTCTGTGCCTCAAAGAGCTTATAATCTAATTGGTAAGTAGGAAGAACATACAGAGACAGTAGGAAGGTGTTCTGGTAAGTGCGTTTACAAGGGGCCAAGGTCAATGTATGAGTGTATACTATCAGCCATGTAGCTATTCATATGCTTTGTTAAGGAGGTGGATTTTATGATGGGTTTTAAAAATGTGGATAGAGAGGGTGCTAGTAAAATTTTGAGGGGAAGTGCATTCTAGAGGTGTGGGGCAATCAGTGAGAATTGTTTAAGGCGGGAGAGGGCTTACGACACAAAAGGGGCAGAGAGAAGACATCCTTGAGCAGAATGCAAGAGTCGGGATGGTGTATAGCGAGAAATTAGTGCTGAGATATAAGGAGGGGCAGAAGAGTATAAAGCCTTAAAAATGAGGAGAATTGAGTATGTGATACAGGATTTTATAGGAAGCCTGGAGGGGGATTTCAGCAGGGGAGACGCCGAGACAGATTTAGGAAAGAGTAAGTGATTCTGGCAGCAGTGTTTAGGAAAGATTGTAGGGGAAACAGGTTAGAGGCAGGAAGCCTGCCAGCTGCAGGTTACAGTAGTCGAGATCGAGACAGGAGAGAATGAGTGCCTCTGTCTGAATTTTAGCAGTAGAGCAACAGGGGAAAGGGGTATCATGTAGTATTGCAGAGGTAACAATGACAGGTTTTAGATACATTTTGAATGTGAGGGGAGAATGTAATAGAGGAGCCAAGTGTGACCCCTAGGCAGGGTGCTTGTGATACTGGGTGTATGGTAGTGCTTCAAACAGTAATGTAGAAGCAGGTAGTAGGGCCATGTTTCAGAGGAAAAATAAGGAGCTCCATTTTTGACATATTACGTTCGAGTCGGCGGAGGGCCATCCATGATGATACAGTTGTCAAGGGAGACCAGGTTTATTGTACACCTTTTACCAGGATTATATATTGAACACAACAAGATAATGAAATAAATTGAGATTTATTCACAGAAATAGGCATACACACAGTGGAACACCAAATACAGGTGAAAACTAGACATTCCTAGCTGCTGTGCATTCTAAAATAGAGAGTTTCTTTGACCAGTACTTAGCTCCAAACGTCCTGGAACTAGAAATCGATTTGAAATTCCAACCGTGACAGCCTCTTTTCTTTCTGAGAACATGGTCGCAAAAAGCTGGAATATTTTCCAGGCAGACTTTTCTGAAGCCGATGCTCTGCTATTCCTGCAAGAGCACTTTCAAAAAGTCTGCCTGACTTCTGGCGCTCAGAATCTCCAAAGGTGTTTGGCTTAGGGGTTTCTTATAGTATTTTGGAGTTCATTCACAAAATACTACAGCCAATCTGAGCATGGGAACTTTCTCAACAGCCAGAGCCATGTCGGTCTGGGAAGCCAGGTAAGCGGGGAATCTGAATCTGCCAAGGGACATGCGCAAGTTTGCCACCTTAGTCCCTTGTTATTCAGATGCCACCTGCTGGGGCAGGCTCCTCCAAGTCTGGTGAGGCAAATGACATCCCAAACAACTGCCATTCATCCCAGGATGTTGGTACTTTAGCCTTTCCCTGTTACCCAAATGGTCTGGATGGTTACCCTGGCATCCTCTGGTGGCCTTCATCTCCGATATCCTGCAGACCCACCGGCACCAAACTTGGTAGCCTTGGTAGCCTGTCAGAACATTGGTTATGAAAATCCAAGCTCATTAACCATGCATTTTATACTAAACACAATGTTAATAAAAATATACTTTTATAATGTCCTAAGTCTCTGGGTATGGAGAATAGAAAGCTGCATTTTATTTTCTACTAGCCTTTATTCCCCACACACTCTTTCAGACTTGTACTGGACTCTAAGAGTCCCCTCACAACCTCATAATTATGGTTGGAGTGCCCATGAACCCCAATACAGGTTCTGGGCTACCTGGGTATCCCCCTTAACAGAGACACTTTACATCCCTTTGCCCCATTTACCTTTCTGGGCTGTGCTGAAGCAGGGAACCCTAGCGGTGACTCGCACAAGTGTTTTCATGGGGAGATATTGCCGGGACAATGTGCCTACATGTATCCAAGCTTGATTCTCGGGTATATTTTTAGGGGAACTGACAACTCCAGACCCAAACTACGTAGGCACATTCTGCCAACAATTTCTCCGCAAAACTCCCCTTGAAACTCATACCCTAGCAATCCCTACTTGCTGGCATCCCTGGAAAGGCAAAAACAAACATTCTTTATTGTCGCATATTTACACATTATGCATGTACAACGGTTGGGCTCAAGAGCTGACACTTTTGAAACCCAATACAGGGATCAGAGGTAACCAAACGGCTTAAAACCTTTGAGAGCCTGGTTACCCCCTCACCGTCACAAAAGTGGAGAGACATTCAGAAACTTTCGTCTCTACAGCAGGTGTAAGGTCTGGGGTTTAAAGGTAAATTTGTGTCATCAGCATAGAAGTGATATTTGAAACCAAGAGATGTGAGAAGGTCACCCAGAGTGTGTAAAGAGAAAAAAGAGAAGAGGTTCCAGGACAGAGCCCCGGGGTACCCCCATGGAGAGATCAATAGTGGAGTAGAGGCAAGAGGTGTTGGCAAAAGAGACACTGGGAGAGGTAAGAGGAGATTCAGGATAGAGCTTTGAAATGGATACCAAAAGCATGGAGAATGTGAAGAAGAAGAGGGTGGTCCACATTATCAAATGCAGCAGAGAGGTTGAGTAATATGAGCAGGATGTAGTGACCTTTATCTTTAGTAGCATGGAGGTCATTAGTTATTTTAGTGAGAGCTGTTTCAGTGGAGTGAGCAGTGTGGAAGCCAGGTTATATAGGGTCTACGAGAGAATAGGTGGCGAGAAAATGGAGCAAGTGAGAGAATACAAGGCGTTCAAGGAGTATAGAGGCAAAATGCAGGATGGAGACAGGACAATAGTTAGAAAGACAGGTAGGGTCAAGCTTGCTGTTTTTGAGTAATGGTATAAATGTTACATAGACAGAGATTCACCCGGCGCTCCTGTTTGTGTATGTGCGTTTGACAATGTATTAATACTTCGCCAACGCTAAGTATAGTAGAATGAAGAACATCAAATAAAATAGATGAATAAATAAAACCTTAAATACAGACAATGGTGAATTGCAACTCAACCTGCAAACACACTATACAGGAGACGATTGGGCAGTGTGTTTGCAGGATGGAGCTGGGACGCGAATGGGACTGTACAAGAGGGTGAGAGTGTGCCCAAAACACTTGCTGCTTTTACCAACCAGGAAAAGTAGAGCCGACTACTCGCTGGTTCACCATAGTCAACTACCGGACACGACTCCAAGTCTTTCGTACAATGCCCTTGCATGGGGCTTCCCTGTAAGTTTTCATTGCCTACTATCCTTGGGATTATTGTATACCATTGTGTATTTCAATATACGAGCACTACCAAGCACTACCAACCACTTGTCCAAGTGGTTTATTTGTATTGGTGTTTGTTTCCCCGACCATCACCTGATCAGAAACCAGCCACCTATAGACCATATGTGGGACTGATTCTATACCTGTACCTGTGTGTTCTCACACACACACACGTTACATGTTTGATGGAAGAGGGAAAGGAGCCAGAGTACTGGGAGGAGTTAAAAAGGTGTGTGAGCATAGGGATTGGAGTAGGAGAGAGAGGTTTTAGGAGGGAATGGGGTCAAGTGGACAAGTGTTAGAGGGACAAGAGGAGAGAGGCAACGATACATCCTTCTCCGTGACAACGGAAAAGGAGTCAAGGAAGGCAGGAGGAGAGTTAGGAAGAGGTGTAGGATGGGAGGATACAGAGGGGGATGTGCTGACACATGGATTCCAGATTTTTCTTGGAATGGTCAGCAAAGTCCTGTGGTGAAATGGAGGAAGAAAATATGGTAGCAGAGGATTGGTCTGAGTAGGACAGAGAAGAGACGGTGTGGGTTAGACTTGTGCGTGTTGATTAGTGAAGAAAGTAGGGTTGTTTAGCCTGGAAGAAGGCAGAGATGAAACAGGATAAAATAAATTTGTAGTAAAGGAAGTCTGCAAGAGTGTGAGATTTCCTCCAGAAGCATTCAGAGGAATGAGTGCAGAAATGCAGCATGCATGTGTGGCAATTTAGCTTGGGTCTGGGGTTATTAGGGTGAAAATGGTAGAGAGAAAGAGGGGCATATAGATCAAGAGAGGAGGATAGGGAGGGCAGAGTTTTAGTACCTAACCAGGTTGTCAGGGTCTGGAACAGAGCTGAGACAGGAGAGGGAAGAGAACAAAATGGAATTAAAAGTTGGTAGGTTAATAGAGCGCTGGTCTCTTCAGAAACGAGGGGTATGTAGAAGTGAGAGAGAAAATTAGATGAGTTGGTCAGAGAGGGGAAAGGGGGAAATGGAGGAATCAGAGAGAAAAGTTTTATGTGAAAACCAGGTCTAGGTAGTGGCCATCCTTGTGGGTGCTTTCTGCAGTCCACTGTTGAAAGCCAAAAGAAGAGGTTAGAGAGAAAAAGCAGGAAGCACAAGGGAGAGAGGGGCCATCAATATGGCAGTTGAAGTCCCCAAGGAGAAGAACAGGGGAGTCTGAGGAAAGTAAGATGGAGAGCCAGGATTCAAAGTGAGAGAGAAAGACAGGAGTGTGAGTAGAGGTAGGTGGGTGGTAGATGACAGCCACGTGGACAGGGAGTAGAGAAAAAAGCTGGACAGTGTGAACTTTATAGGAGGGAAATGGAGAGGGAGGAATAGGAAGAGTTTGATAAAGGCAGATAGAGGAAAGGAGCCCCATTCCTCCACCCCTGCCTTCAGGGCGCGGAGTGTGGGAGAAAGTAAGGCAGACTGAGTGAAGAGAAGCAGAGAGAGTGAGAGAAAAAGAAGTCATGCACAGAGAAGAACTTGTTAGAAAGGGAATGTGCATTCCAAAGGGCACAGGAGAAAGAGAGAAATGAGGGAGGTTGAGAGGGGATGGGTATGAGGTTAGAGGGGTTGACACCAGAAGGAGTAGAAGTTTTATGTGGGAGGCAAGAAGAAGATCATTTAAAAATAAGGCCGGGACCAGGATTGGGAGATATCCCCAGAAGCAAGGAGGAGAAGCATTGAAAGAGAATGTGGATGATTTGTAAGGGTGTATTTTAGTGCAGGAGGTAAAGCTGTGCAGTGTCAGAGGGCATAGGTAAGAAAGGAGTTCATGTGAACTGAGAAGTGGAGAAGGAAGGAGAGATGGAGATATATGAATAGAGTTAGAGACATAATGAGGTTGGTAGAAAGAAACGTGTATTTTGAAAAGAATTGAGGTCAGAGCAAATATAAAAGGTAGGAGGCGGCGGCATGACAGTGATAGTTTAGTGTTGAGAAGAGCGAGGTCTGGGACAGAAAATGTCCTCCTTTCCGTTACAGTTCGAATTCAGGGCCAGTAGGTGCTCTGTTGTCCACTAGTGGAACAAGTAGAACACTCCAGATAATCTTCCCTGTTAAACTCCACTGCATGCCACTGTAAAAATAGGTTTCTTTACATGTAGGCTGCTGCCCCTGTAGCAGGCTGCTCACAGACTGTTTCTAGCTTTATACTATAGGTCGAAGAAGTCACCTGACTGAATTCAGTTCTGCCCTGACAGTTCAATTAGCACATATGACAAATGTTATTTACCCAGGTACAGTATTAGCAGTTGAAATAATGAAAATATGCACAGCAGAGGGTGAGTTGTAGACATGATTAAAGTTGTCCTACCTGAGAAGAGAAGGAAAAAGTCTGTTATGATGAGGAGTCCAATAATCTTCCCTGGTATACTGCACGCTACTTTTAAAAAAAGCCACTTTAAAGATGAGCTTCTTTACATATAGGCTGCTGCCCCTGTATAAGCAAAAAGACTTGCATTTAGGAGGATCAGGGTTTATGGCGGTGTGGTACAGTATTTATGGCTGAATTTATGACTTTAATTGCATTGCTCTTTTAGAGACTGATCACAAACTCTAATGTTAGACAGAATCTTTATTCTTCTGTATCTTCTGATTAACCATGCATCAATTTTTACAATATCACACTGGCAAAGTAATTAGCATACAAATACGCATATACAACAATCAACTACCTTCAACGTGAACATTTTACGTACGCGGTTTACTGTGGAAAAACAAAGGTGTTTATTATCTTTAGGGCATATCAAGTTTATTATTTTCTAATATTACATTTCAGCTGTATACCTCATGATGACAATCACGTTACAAAAAAACAAACACATTGGGGATTGATAACTGAATGGCAGACACAAGAAGTATGATCAAAAAATAAGCCTGTAGAGTCTCCAAAACATCTGGTTACCATAGAAACATAGTAGATGAATTGTCAGAGAGTTTGTTTTAAAAGTGCTAATTTCCCTATTTATACTCTCTGATTAGTCTAGGTTGGCTACTAGGGCAAATTCTACAAATTCTAGGGTATGGTTCCTAGTATCATTGCTTTTATTTTATTTTGTATCTTAAGTCTTCCTCCACTGTTCTACTTCTACTGTACTTGCCTTGCTATT
The DNA here is from genome assembly GCF_040206685.1 of Ascaphus truei. Lineage (NCBI taxonomy): Eukaryota > Metazoa > Chordata > Amphibia > Anura > Ascaphidae > Ascaphus > Ascaphus truei. The sequence goes on along the minus strand of NC_134485.1, from coordinate 121,972,733 downwards.
TCTAAATCTGATTTCTCATATGGATTTCCTAGCTTCTTACCCCAGAGTGTGTTTTGCAACTTCACTCACTTAATGTACTGGCATACCTTATGCTAGAGCCCAATTTGCCCACCTCACAAATTTACCAGTGATAGAAAATATAGACGTGTAGCTGATACACAAAATAAGAGAATACTGTCTTATGCATTTGATTTTCATACAGTAACTGTAGTTTTACATTTTGAGGGATGATGTATCGATTTTGTTGGGATCTTGCAGAGCAAAAGAGATGGCTGAACAACTATACATTGTGACGTGGAACAGTCTGGTGTACGCGGAGGTGCTGGCAGAGAGGGACACGGGTCGCCGCCTCTAACAGCTGAGTACTCCCAGGTGATAGGCGGACTCTGTGTGCATGGTGATACCTTGAAGGAGGGACGCTCCTTTCGGAAGCGGTGTTTGAACTTTTGCAGGATATAGCTGATGTGCAGAGTTCTTCTTGCGGATATATCCTTGATGGTTTTATCTTAATAAATCTGTTTCTGTACGTGAGTACGCCCCCTTTCTCTTTTCCTTATCTCTCTCCAATATCTCTTTGGGAGCCCAGCTGAGCCTAACAGTTCAGAGGAAGCTTCCCCAGTGAAGAAAATCCCTTCCCATTGAGCCAAGTTGCTGCATCTATAGGAACTAAGTGAAGTCTGGTGATGTGGCTTCCCTTCACCAATGTATCCAGCTAAGAGTATTTGTTCTGTTTGATTTGAATTTATATCTTGTAAGTGCATCTCTTTATAGCAGGGAATATCTATTTTTTACGGATTACACTACGTTCTGTTTTTGTTTTCTTCTCTCCTGTGCGCTTTACGTCCTCTTTGCAATTACCATTTAACTTTTCTCTCTGAGTAAGAGTTTTTGGGCCAGCTGCAGGGAGAGTTTAAGGCATTTGATATAGATGGCATTCTATTTGTGCATTTCTGTTTGTTACTTGACATTGTGTGTTAGCAGAAAATATAAGACAAAAGAAAACAAAACAGAAATGCATGCAATTCATGTATAGAAGAGGTGGGAGACAAGGAAAACCATGGAGAGGTAAAAATACATTTTAGTGTGATCCATAACAGTGTTTCCTGTATAAATGTAAACAAACCATGATGTAGTGAATTGTATTGAACCTCAACAAGAGCAAGTACTGATGTAGCCAACGTAACTTCAATCCGTGACGCACTGCAGCGAGACATACACAACGCACCAGTGGGAGTAGCGGCTATTATTTTGAATGAACTGCGAGGGCGAGAAAGGGGTGGGGCTATAGCGGTATTGTAACCCATGGAAGCGCCCACAGGTTGCAATACCATTGGATACAGCTGTAAATTGAAGTTTAGATACAGTACCTTTTTATGGATCAGCATGTAATTTATTTTAAAATGTGAATGTACATACATTTTTAACACCTCAAGTCTCTTCAAAACAGTATCTGAAGACGAAAACTAAAAGGTCTTGAAAGCTCTTGAACAGCATATTTATAAGAAAATCTTACAATATGTTGAATTGCTAGTCAAAACACCCAAAACCATTAAACAAAAAAGGAAACCCCCAGTCACAAATATTAGAAAATGCTGAGCTATACTGTAGGTCTCCAACCGTTAACTTGCCAACCTGGGTTAACTATGAATGCCCAAATCCAGGTAAAGACATACAATTAAGAAACAGATATCCAATGAAAATATTCCACAACGTGGGTTTATTATTAAATTACAAAAAAAAAATCTGAGTGGGCAGAGTACTCTATATGACAGTATATGCAACCATTTGTCATATTTCAGGCATATCCTTAATGCTCTACTTGTGTTTTTTCTTGAGAGTACACCTGTACCTATTTTTTCTGCTATAACTTTACTTGCTTGTCTCTATTATGAAAGGAAAATGGCAGCTTTGCAAATGTTTTGTTTTCCACAAATCCAGTGATTTAATGTTTGGGGTTCCATCATTAAGAAATAACGAAATAGCAGCATTTAGTTATAGCATCTATAATGTGTATGCAAATAATTTTATCTTGTAAAAAAATGTTCTTTGGGAAACCTATTCTGTTCAGACTATTGATTCTATGGTTAAAACATTGTTGCTTCCATAGAAAATATATACAAGAAATATACCTGCCCCTCAACCAAATACAGCATAGATGTATAATGGATAATATTCACATGGTGGGATACTGCTTCCATAGAAACACAGTAGTTATTAAAAAAAACAAAAAAAAAACAAACAAAAAACAGTGACAGGTTCATTAAAATAATGTATCCATAGCTCATACAAAATCAGGCAGAACTGTGGGTAACAACTCTACCCCAAAATCTGCAAAAAATGTTTAATAATGCAACTACTGTATTGCTCTAAGATACATGTGTAAAAGTAACATATGCATATCCTGCTTAGTGTTGGTTACACGTTTTTCTCTTTCTAACCAACATTGAAAAATACTTTCTAATGCATGACACACAAAATTGCAATTTTCTTTGGAATCACAATTGCAAATGCACTGTTGATCAATATAACTTATCTGCACTCCAATTTATTACAACACCTGCAGACGTACAGTAATGTAAAAAGGCTACTAGGCATCAATGTGGGCGTCAGATGTTAAATCCAAAGGAATGTTGAAACATCCCTCAAATATTTTGCTAGAAGATAAAAATTTACATGATGCTAAACATAGAGGTTCCTGGGAATTAAAGTCACAGATCGTTGAAGCCACAGAGTAGTATGTGTAGTTGTGTGTGTGTGTGTGTGTGTGTGTGTGTGTGTGTATCCTCTTACCTGCTCCTGTGCAGCAGCAGGGTTTTCACGGCTCTGTTCATTGCCGCATGACGTAGCTGCTGTTCGGTTTACACTTGCCAGTGCTTTGCCTTCCTTGCAGGCTACAGCTACAGCACTTGCTGCCAGACTGCATTCCTCCCACTATTCCTAGAGAGTGTGGAAGATAGATTTCTTTTTTTCTTTCTCCCCCATCTGCCCTCACGTACTGGGGGATTATGCTTCCACACAGGCAGATCTCACAGAATGGGAATCTCCTCCCAGCTAGCAACAGATAAGGGCCACCTTTAATCATTCCCACCCGTGTCTCTTTCCCCCTCACCTGCATTTACAGACTTTTTTGCCCCCGCAGACTACGGAGTCTGGTTTCTTGGCAGTAGTCTGCCTACAACTCACTCTTCCTCCCACTCCTTCCTCTGTCACATCACATGGCATGAGTGATCAGCTGGGGCGCCACTGTTTCTACCGCTTTCCTTTTGGTGTTGCCGACCTGCCTACACATTCAATCCGCCCACACACGGCCGCCTGCAACCCGACAAACATTGTCAACTGATTACAGTCTGCCCCGGCTACCTCTATTGGTTTGCTATCCACCCACCATGCATTAAAACGCAGGCCCACCTGTCAAGAAGAGATCCCCCGCCCCATGCACACAATCTCAGCCTCCCACCTTCCCTCCCACCCACATGCCTGCCTCCCCCTCTATGCTTGCAAACTGTGAGATATTTGCAAAGAAAAAAAAAACCCCCACACAAACAAAGGCATTATTTTCAACATAGAAAGGGATGGGGGCTGAAGTAGGGGTGCAAGATGTGCTTCAGCCTCCCTCCGGGTTTACATATTTGTATATTGCATCATGTATGTTACTGATTTGTATGTACAGCACCCCCCACAGAAAATTGTTCAGGGGGGGGGTGAACCCTTACTTTTTAGCCAGCCCGAGATGCACACCCCACAACGTTTGTACTGAAGTCCAGTGAACCCCAACAGTTTAATACAGTTGTAGTATTTAAAGCTGCTGTTCACTTCACTCGCATTGTCTGTGTAGGCTGCAGCTACAGTGTTCATCTCCTGGTGCTGCTGCTGCTGCTGCTGACACAGGGTGTGTGGGAGTGGAGAAGGTGTATGGAACTGAACAGAAGCTTTTAACACAGCAACTATATGAATTGAGCTGTGGGGGGATAGGCAGCTGGCTGCATTTGTCCTGTGTAAGACTAAGACTAAGCTCCTATCTAACTTGTATGCATCAGTTTATTTACATAGTGCCAACAGTTTACAGAGCACTTTATAACATTAAAATGCAAGGTAAATAAACAATGGGGATAAGTGCAGCCAGTAATTTACAACATAAGGCAAAAGGAGATCCTGCCCCAAAAAGCTTACAATCTAAGTGATAATACTCAGGGGACTGTAACCAGTGTGTGTTTTTGCACAAACGTGTAAGTGTCATACAGTAGTTACAATGACGGGTAAAAAATTTGAGCAGAGGACAAGAGCTTTGTTTGCGCATTAATACAAAAGCTGCACCCATTAAATGTATGTAGTCTTTGGGGAATGTATACAATTTCTGCTTTGCCTGAATGGAAATATATTTTGATTAAATACACTTTGATATGATTTATAAGGAACTAATTAAATAAAGTCTGTTTTTTTTCTTTTCTTATTACAAATTATAGATAACGTGATAAACTGATGATGAGCTAAATCATTGTTTTCTGAGTGTAACCATCAGCCATTCTATAGTGGCCAAAGTGCTAAAAAAAAAATGTCATATATCATTGTTTTGTTTGATGAAACAAAACACTGGTGGAGCATATGCACTACCAACCGGATAAGTCCCTACAGCGTGCACTCAATATCTGTATAAGGGAAATTACCTAAACAAAAGTTTACTATAATGGAGTTTCTTTCCAATAGGACAGAGTTTGACATTTGGCAGACTGAAACCAGTGACGTGTTCTCAACAACAGGCATTGTAGAGTCCAATAATAAAAAACCTGATATAAGTAAATACTTTGAATCACTAGACTTCCTATATAGAGCACAGTCTAAATCCTTGTGGGAGATTTCCAGTTTGGAGCATTACATCAAGCTGGATTTAGTTCCACGCGGCTTGAGAATTAATCTTGGCCCATCACATCTCAATGATGAGTCGTTTAATAATACTTGGGAAAGTACCTTACTGAACTGCTCAAAGAAATTGATGCAACTACTTGTTGCCTATGAGAAGAGTAAATTAGCAGAAACTAAGGAAGCCATTGATAAACTTTTTGCAGAGATACCGACTTGGCAAACTCATAGTGCGCTCAATGATTTGGATCTTAGATTTAAGAATAACATTGATCGCTTTCAACGGGAGATTATAATCCGGAAACATAAAAAATTGCTAAAGTACACCGACAATTTTAAGGAGGGGAAGATTTTCAAGTTTAAACTAACCAAAAAAACAGAGACAGTAGGTCCCATCAAATCATCGACCGAGTGGGAATGCTCTGGTAGTGAAACAGAGAGTGATAGAGAGACTCAACGTATCCCGGCCACCCAAGGGTCAGCTACAGTAAGCATTCCTTCTCAGCACCCCAGGTTCCTTTTTTAGGGCAGCACAGATATACCACTCGTGCAAGCACAAGAGACCCATGAGACGGGGAAGGCACAAGGCCAAAAGAGAAAAGGCGAGGCGGTCCCAACCCCAAGGGTCAGTGCCCATCTCGGGGGAGATATTGAATACAGAAGGTGGGATTGATGACCTTCAGATTACCAACCTCTCTAACTGTTCCCTTTCTGACATACAAATTAGGGTTCTTAAGAAAGGGCTTTCTTTCTCTCCCACAGCCAATTTCAATCGGATCGATTGGGTTAAGGATACTAAACTTTTTGCCCACAAACTGTTGTTACATAAGTTCTTTTTTAAAGAAACTGTGGATGGAGTTGAGGGACACGGCCCTATCACCAACCGAGTCAGAAGAACTTATGCATTTACAAGATGCAATTGCCCTTCTTGAAGAGAATGAGCGAGACTCAGGTGCTGCCCCATTTACTGACTGCAGACCACCCTCTACTTTCACTCCCCCATTTGGTATCTGTCCCAATGTTCAAGTGTTTGTCAACAGGGTTATCCGTGACTTTGAGGCCCTCTCTGACAGGAAAACAGAGTCTAACTTACCTAGTTGTGAACAGTCGGCCCTTATGAGTTACAGAAAAACCAAGATCTGGTAATTAAACCATCCGACAAGGGGGGAAACATCGTTCTTCTTAATCGCAGTGACTATGTCGCAGAAAATAAGAGATTGCTTTCTGATGTTTCCTTTTATAGGGTTCTTCTTTTTGATCCCACGGATATATTTCAAAAGAAAATGATCACCATTTAAAAAAATGGTTTGTTGTCAAACGTTCTGACAAAACGGGAGTATGAATTCATTCTGGGGAAGACACCACGCATAGTGACCTTTTATAGCCTCCCCAAGGTCCATAAACATCAGCGCCCTCCCCCCGGCCGTCCAATAGTATCGGGCCTGGGGAATTTGACTAAGAACACTAGTAAGTATGTGGACAAGATCTTGCGGCCATTTGTCGAGAGTCTCCCCTCATACTTACAAGATACAAAGGACATCTTACGGAGGTTAGCATGTATTTCGACTGATGATCAGACTTTACTCGTTGGCTTCGACATCGAGGCCCTTTATACGAGTTTCCCACATGATCAAGGGATCAATGCTACCTCACATTTTCTGCGGGGTCGCAGCCAAGATCTGTATCCACACAATGACTGTGTTATCAGCTGCTCGATGTTGTCCTCACTAACAATTATTTCTTGTTTGATGACCGTATTTATCACCAGACCCAGGGCACGGCAATGGGCATGACCTATGCACCATCATATGCCAATTTGTTCATGGGCTGGTGGGAAGAGATGGTTGTATTCAGTGAGGACATGCAGAAGAACACGCAGTACGTTGACCTCTGGTGCCGCTACATAGATGATATATTCATCATGTGGCGCGGCACCAGAGAGTCCCTTGTACAGTTCATCAGCATATAAAATTCCAATGGACTGAATATACGTCTGACATATGACATTCAGTCAGAGAGACTGCACTTTCTGGATATCAATATCAACAAAGGCACTAGTGGTAACCTAGATACAATTATGTATCGGAAGGAAACAGCTACAAATAGTCTCCTTCAAGCCAGTACACACCACCCGCCTCATCTGGTTCACAATCTACCAGTGGAGCAGTTACTGCTCATCAGGCGAACTGCTCTGATGACCAGGATTTTGAAGAACAGGCTAGACTGATGACTATCCGGTTTCAACAGAGGGGCTACAGCAACAGCTATATTTAAAAAAGCTTATGCTAGAGCTAAACGCTCTAAACGTACGGCTTTACTACATGGGCCACGACACAAGACTCCAGAATCAAAGCTTATAAGATTTGTCGGCACATTCAATAACAAGTGGAGTAGCGGCAACCATATTCTTAAATGCCACAGGCATTTACTCATGGAGGACGACAATCTCTGGCATGTTCTGCGGAATTACCCTACGTTGGTTAGCAAGAGAGCACCCAATCTCAAAGATCATTAGGTGCATAGCCACCTTGCCAGGTCAGTCAATAAAACATGGATCCCACAACGCCTGACGGGCTCTTTTAATTGTGGGACCTGTAAGGCGTGTAAATTTGTTGTGCCTACTAAATAATTTTCTAATTGGAATGGCTCTCGCCAGTATAATATCAAGCACTTTACTAACTGCAAGAGTACATGGATGATTTATATGACCACATGTGTCTGTGGCTGTAAATATGTGGGCAAGACCAAACGGGAATTTAGGCGCCACGTCCTGGAGCATATTGGCTCCATACGGAACCATCTTGAGATGCCTCTGGCACGTCACGTAAATGAGGTACACATTGGTGAAACCAGTGGCCTTCATTTCTGTGGAATAGATTGTGTCATTACAGGAACCAGAAAGGGAGATCTGGACAAACTTTTATTGCAAAGGGAGAGCCGGTGGATATATGACCTGCATACTTTGACACCTAATGGCCTTAATGAAGGTTTCCTGTTTTCCTGTTTTCATGTTTCCTGTAATTAGCTGCCACTACCTCTTAAGAGGGGGGATTTGCCATGCTATCCGGCTGGGCTTGTTCCCACTAATAGAATATGATTCCAGCATTATTGTCTCACCTTCTGTGCCCCACAGTTGTATCAGTTGCCCACATTTTTATTCATTTATCTCATTTGTTTCTTTTGTTTAATTCTGTTTATTCATACACTGGGACTGATAGGGTTTTAGCAATCATTGACAGTCCATCTAGGCTCCACTCCTTATTGGCTCCTCCCACCCAACAGTGCATACAAATAGTGGTCTCTGCATGGTGGGAGGACTTATCCCTCTCAGGAAGAAGCCTAAGCGAAACGTGCGTCAGAGGGCAGCACCATGACGTCACGCATCACACGACTGCCTGTTGAGTGAGACAGAATGCAAGCCTGACAGAGCATTGTGCACAGCAGCCACACAGCTTCACCAGCAGCAAATAACACAGCTTTTTCGGAATGCATCCCCGCAGGGACAGTACAGCTAAGTGATTAGGGTCTTCTCTCCCTCTTTCTGTCCTCTCCCCATCCCTCTCCCTCCCCAGTGATGCAGGGGTATGTTATTGAGGGATAGGGCAAGCGGGTTTGTGATTCCCTCAGTAGGTAGCATATATAGGCTATATCCCCGCAGGGTCAGTTTAGGTTGGTGTATAGGGATGTGTATTTTTCTCTCCCTTCCCTGTGTGTAGCTAATTACTGCTTTGAGGGTCAGCTCCAAGTGGGGTCTCTACACAGACACCCACTTGTCACATTTTGTTTTAACATTACACTATGTGCTTATGTGATCTCACAATTACAGGGCTTGTTGTTATTTAGTGAAGAAATTGCATTCTCAGCTGGCACAACATTGTCACTGTCTGCTTGCGTATGGTTGCTGTTTTAACATTTTGGGCTACTATGCCTTCATCCAATATTTGGCATGCTGGGTCACTACACCCTTAGCCTATTTTGGCTCGCGTGACCTCTCTAGAGGCATATAGTGGTATTCATTGATCTAACTAATTTGTGTTGGTTACCCATTGCCTCTATGAGTAATTAGCACACTGTGCTATTATTTAATACGTTTTTATTGTACTCATTTATCCAGTCTGGTCCAATTATTTTAATGCATACCAATAAATAGTGTTTTTAACTCTTTAATTATGCAATACATCCTGGACCAGTACCACTGATTTCTTTGGCTTCCCCTGCTTTTGTTTAGGTACTTTCCCTTATACAGATATTGAGTGCACGCTATAGGGACTTATCCGATTGGTAGTGCCTATGCTCCACCAGTGTTTTCTTTCTCTCTTGTAATCAATTGCCCTAGTGAACCTGTCTGTATATGTGACCTTGTTGGTTGAGCGGGTTCCCCCAATTCTCTTTTGCGATTGTTTGATTAAACAAATCTTAAAACAGGATCTTATTTTACAAATCACTCCTGTCTTACTTTCAGCAGTGGTGCACAAGATTATTTGGGGCGGGGGGGGGGGGGCGCGGACTTCACCTACCTTTCCTCTGAGCCGCAGCGTCATTTGACGTGCACGTCGCCATAGCAATGAGCATGAAATGATGCCGAGGGGTCACGTCACGTGACCCCGCGTGTCATTTGACGCTGGATATTGGGTGAGGGGGGGGGGGCGTGAACATAGGGGCTGGCAGGCAGGGGGGTGCAGCACAGAAAGTTTGCATGCCCCTGACTTACAGTATAGAAAAGCAAATAGCAAACATAGTCAACATAGTAAAAGACATCTCACACAAGAAGAACATATTCAGTATGAACATTAAAAGAAAGTCGAAAACTGGAAAAAAAGTACAGTAGGTGTTCCAATGAGTTTATGGGGCATATCAGATGAAAAGGTGCAATTCTGGGGATTGCTCCAGAGTTGAGATGTATGAAAAAAAAGAGATTGTTTCTTTGACACAAATATCCCAGATTATTTTGCCCAAGCATGCACCACGTTTGTCTTGATACTTAAATTATATAAACTACAATATGAATATTTTAAAATTTAGCACAGGTGCAATTTTAATCCCATCTCATTTATCAATATTTGAGTGGAAACATTTTTTCTTGCACAAAGAAAATCAAGATCAATTCTAGCACACCACCGAGTGTGAATCCTAAAGGATTAAACAGAAAAGAGTTAACCCCTGGTGTGCAGACAATTAATCCACAGTGTGTCCAGCAATCAACTTGCCAACCCTACTATCAATAGCATATACAGAAAAGCACTCTACCATAAAATTAACCTGTCAAGTGCCAGTCCTAATATACTGGTGGTGAAACAGTGCACAAAGTCCTGGAGTGACTAATATTTTTGTCAAATACCACAACTGCTAGGCAATAAGCCTGATAATAGTGGTTACTAAACAATTCCAAAAATGACTTGTGAATCCTCTAATGGAATGGCAGACAAAAGAACAATAAACCAAGTCTTCCCAATTGACTTGTACAAAGATACAACAGATAAAGAGAACCAAGTCCTTGGCGCAAATGTCAGAAATACCAGTCCCGAAATTGAAGCTCTGACCAGTCCCAAATGATGGATGTAGATCGCAAATGATCACTTCAATTTCTGGAAATTCTGTGGGTACAAAAAAAGAGAACTGACCATTGCGCAGTAACGTCCACAGCACAGATTGCTGCACATTTCAAATACCTACTGTGATGCCCACACCACGTTGCAGTCTCTTTTGTCCCAATTTAAGGCTGGAAACACTGTATTTTCTATGCAGGGGTTTATTTACAGGGATTAAATCATACAACAGGCCCACCACCCCTTTAAGAAAACCAAATAATAAAATCAAATCCTATTCCCGTTAGGGAAACTAACTGACTTTTCTTCAGCCCTCTCTAAAGACCGCTGGCCAATTATACTGGTTCCCAGCTAAAACATGCCCTGGCAAATGCAACAACCTACAGTACACAGTCTTTGCACACAACAATAATAAAGGGTTTTTGCTTATCTGTTTGTAAGTCCTCCGGAGCAGACGTCCCTGCTTCAGCACAGGTCTTGCATCCTTTCCTTCTTACGTAAACTCGGCCACACCTGAGCCCAGAGAAACTCCTTGTTGCCCCTCTGTAACCAGCTTCCACAGCTGGGGAGCACTCCTATCTCCCCCCTTCTCTGGGGAAAACAGTCTCTCTCTGTGCATGTCAGCTTTTAGTTTTTTAAAACACTTCCTCATTCAAATCAGGCTGATTAGCTTCAGCTGCTGCTTTTCCCTTAGATGAATTAACTCTGTGTGCTGAAAAAGTCCTATAGCTGCCTGTAACAGGGAATTTATCCCTGTTCAGAATATGCCGCTAATCCAGCAGTGTGTTGGTTAATTGGATCCAGCAGTTAGCCAGCTTCACCTGGCTGATTAGAAGTTTGTTGGAAAAGCCTGCCTTTGAGACAGGAAGCAAGATTCTTCCTGAGCTCACACGTGAGCTGAGCTGACCCAAGAAACAGAGCAGAATTCCTTAGTCTCACAATTGGGGGACTGAACCAAGGAAGGACAGATGTCTTGAGCTGCAAGCTGACAACAAAACAAAGGGACTATAGCAATGGAAAAGAACCCGGGCGCTCCCTCTAGACGGAATGTATAGAAAAACAATAATGAAAAAGAATTTTTCAGAACGTAACAACCTTATGTGGTATATAAGGTTCCCATCTGCTTCAAAGTCTCTTTCTGTGACTCAAAAACCCCAGTAGGACCTATCCAGGATCCTTGTAGGTACAGATATGCAAGGGAAAAGGGGGAGCACAGGTTTGAGAAATGATGGGAGAAGTGGATTCAATATGATTAGGTCAAATATTCCTGAGCTAATAGGAGCGGGGATAGTTGTGTGTAAAATATTATAAACACTTACACGGCCTTGTGTAAATGCTGTCACATCAAGGTCTCTTTATTCTCCTTCTTCTTCCTTCTTTTTTCTTCTTCTTATTTCTTCTTTCTCCCGTATCTTCCTTTTGTAGAAATTCTTCTTCTTTCGTCCAGACAGTCACCTCTTCAGTCTCCCAACGAGTTTCAATTGTAGTGTCGCCCTCGGAACAAATGGATAAAGGTAAAAAAAAGATTGAGGGACAAATTCTGATATAATATGACAAGAACTATTCTAATGATTATAGGTAATAAATGCAGAAAATACTGCCAACACACACGGGCAAGTGTGAGTGTGTTCCTGGGGGAGGTATCTTTGTCCTCCTCACATGAGAAAGTTCACATATAGAACTTTGATATTCTAGATAGTGGAAACAAATTGAGAGGGAAAGGGTAGGGGATATAATAAAGATATAACAAAGATACTCACACGGCCACGTGTGAGCTCACACTGGGGTTTGGTATCTTTAAATTCCTCCTTGAGAGTCCAACACTGCCTTCAAGGAGAATTCCTCTTCATGTTGTTGTGGCTAAAAATGACTCTAAAATAGCGTAAGCCAACTAGATCTTTAATAAAACAAAACATACAAAAAATAGTCTAAAAAGCACTTAATCTAGACGACATAAGTGCAGAAATAAAGAAAAAAGTCCAGTCTTTAGGAAATTCTCGCAGGGCGTCAGGCGCGCAGCTAACTCTGCCCGCGTCCGGGCGTTGTGCTGAGCTCCTACTTCCTGCTCCCGACGGTGGCCGAACAAGTTCAAAATGCTTCAGGGTCTTGAGCTACGCGTTTCGCCCTTTCTTGGGCTTTCTCAGGCTCCGTAGATGGGCACGGTAGGGCTCATAGCATTATATAGCCTCTCGCCGTCCAATCCAGTCCTCCCCTGAAGCAAACTCCCCTCGATCTTCACACTGAATTTAATTAATTGCGCATGAACACTTAAAAGGTTTAAAAGGTTCTAAAAGGTTCTTAATGGTAAATCCACGATCATATACCCCTGAGGAAGAGAGCAGGTCGCTCTCGAAATGCGTAGGGTGGAGGTTCAAGCCCCGAGCACATTGGTACAGTATCCCCCACACATTGGTGAATTGTGTGTGCCGCCAACTGAACAACTCTTGTGGCCGTCGGCAAGTTGAATCAGCTGTTGCGGTTTAACATTCATTCAGGCGCCCTTCCCGGCGTACTGCAGGAGTTCCTGCTAATAAGTTACATCTATGAACAGACAGAGACGCCAGCTAACAGAGAGCAGCAGACAGACGAGCCGACGGTGGTCCGTGGCTGACATCGTGCTGAATCAGCTGTTGCTGCGTCCTATCTGCTCGGGCGCCCTTTCCGGTGCTGCAGGAGTCCCCGCTTGATGAGCTGCACCCACGAGCCGACGGAGACGCCAGTTGAGCAGAAAGCAGCACACAGATGAGAGGGGATACTCTCTAAATTATCCACTGCCTGCAAACCTATTCCATCTGGTGAGTAGGCATTGCTATCATCATCCTTGGTGCTACGGAGTGCAAGAACCATCTATTCGGTTTTATATTGTTTAATAATATATGTCAATGTAAATTGTGCATTATATTAATTATTAATTGTTATTAAATGTTTTTACTGTCCTAAAATACCAATCCAGTTTTCAGCTGTTATATGTTGTCTTAAATGTTGTTTGTTTAACTTTTTAACAGTATTACGCTATGCGCTGTGCTTTTTCTTTGTTTTTAAGCTCATCGTGAGGATCCACGTTTCTTCACAGCCAACAGGCTTGGCTTTCGTATATCCTTTAATAGTAGTAGAATATATAGGCGCCCACGGAACTATTCCCTGTCTATACTGTTATCCTGACCAGGGGGTCAGGCTTTGTGTCCCAGGCAGCCCCTTATATATGTTTTAACAATTTGTATAAGGTATTAGTTACTACACCACATTTATTGCGGTTAGCGCTACCTGTTTTGTTGTTTATGTGCATTAATCATGCTATGGTACTATAATAATCAACATATAATGTGGCATCAAATGAATGTATGAGTGAAACAAATTAAATGAGTGATACAGTTGATACAGTCTAAATATGCACTATACCAAATCGTGTTCCAAAAACATATAAAAACCGGAGTGAAATACCATGGTTAATTTTATGTACAGAATTATATGTTCGTTGTGCAAAAAAAGCTAAAATACATGTGAATTAGTGATTTATATTCTTAGTTTAAATTAAATTCAAAAGTTAAATTAAAAAGTCATAAGGGATTAATTATCCCTTAGTGATATTAAGAAAGCATATCCAATCAATTGTTGTAATTTTAATACAAACAGCTTAAATTTTGTGTGATGGAATACATAATCTTAGTGTAAAAAATTAAGTGCAAATGAAATAGTGATTAATATTACAATTTTAAATGGCAAATTTAAGTCAAAAGGTCATATTGAATTAAATATCCCTTATTTCTATTCTAAAAACATATAAGATCCGGTCATTATAATTTCATACAAATGACTTAAATGTGTGAAATCCTACAAATTTGGAAAACACAGTATATAATAAAACATATGATGGCCAATCCTAATAAAAAATTACTTAAAAGCAGTGCCATGTATGGGCGTATACAAGGCTTATATGACATATTTGTGTGGTTGATGTAATCTGAAAAAAATCATAAAACATTATTGTCAATATACATAATACTGAATATTGATGAAAAATAAAAAATGAATAAATCGGTAAAAAATGTTCTAGGACTGATAAGATCAAGACAGAGAGTGGAAGAAGTAGGGAAAAGGAGATAGGCTCGTCGATCCCCAATCAGAAGCCCGGTGTGGGAGAGAACTAAGCATGGGAATGCGGTAGATTTTTTAGACCAAAGCCCCCCGCATCTCCTGTCCACACAAAACAAGTTCGAGACACTAGTAGACAAGGGCACAGAAGAAAGACACCCTGGGAAAAAAAGAGAAAGAGAGGAAAAAGGGGTAGAAGGAAGCAACCCGAAAAAAACAATAAAGTAAGAGGCGTTTTAATATTAGTAAGGCTACACTAACCGAGACACAAGTAGACTTAATAGCAAGAGGCCTGAATTTTGCTCCAGCCACAAAACCGAGTGGCTTCAATATGTTTTTAGACGCTAACAAATTCTTGAGACAGCTTACAATGAAAAGATTTTTTCTTAACAAAGATGCTCAAAGCAGGGAAATATTAGGAGACAGTCAGGTTACACCTCAAATTAATGATATTAGGGATGGTTTTGTCCACTCGGAATTACGGTAAAGATCTAAATTCAACCCGAGTTATAGCAAAGGGCATTACCTGGAGGTCTATCATCAGTTAGTGTCCGACGATCTAGAAAAACTAACGGAGAGTAACAAAACCTTCAGGGACAACCTCAGTAGAGAGGAAAAAAAAGCCCTTAAGATATTGACAGAGGATAGGTCCATCACCATCAAGCCAGCCGATAAGGGCGGGGGAGTGGTGGTGATGGACACAGATTATTATCTTCAGGAAGCGGGTCGCATTTTAGGAGATGTGGGGACCTATCGGATACTCAAGGGAGACCCGACAAAACAATTCAAACAAGAACTGGATCTAATCTTAGACAGAGGGAAAACTCTAGGAATACTCAATAAAAAGGAGTGGGGATACATTCATCGAGAGAAACCCATATTACCGTTTTTCTATTTTCTACCAAAGATTCATAAGTGTCTAGAAGCCCCCCCAGGGAGACCAATAATATGAGGGATTGGCTCTCTGACACAAAATCTATCAGAATACCTTGACATTTTTCTCCAGAAATATGCAATTACAGGCAGATCTTACCTAAAAGACACCACCCAGGTCTTAAAAATACTAAACGAGATCAGTTGGCAAGAGGACTTTATACTAGCCACATGTGATGTCAAATCTCTTTACACATGCATCAAGCATTTAGATAGCATAGGAGCAGTACAAAGAGTGGTTTCCAAGGATACACTTATTCAGGAAGAACAGCGCACATTTATTTTAGACAGCATAAGCTTTATCCTAGGACATAACGCTTTTTGGTTCAACGATGTTATATATCTTCAACTATGCGGCACCGCTATGGGGACCCGGTTTGCGCCCAGTTTTGCCAATATTTTTATGGCAGACTAGGAGGACAATACCATCTGGTCCAACAACCCTTTTGGCGCAAACCTGGTCACCTGGCATCGCTATATTGACGATGTGTTGTTTTTATGGAAGGGAAGTGAAGAGACATTATTAGGAGAGTTCATCAACTACATAAATAACAATGAGGTAAACTTGGAATTCACATCGGAGCATAGTAAAGAATCAATAATTTTTTTAGATCTCACGATTTATATAGAGCACAATGAAATTAAAACAAAAACTTTTTTTAAATCCACTGATGCAAATAATTTTCTATTAACCTCCAGTTGTCACCATCCGAAATGGCTCAATAATATTCCTTACGGCCAGTTTAGGAGGATCAAAAGAAACTGTACCGACATCGAGACTTTCAAAGAACAGACACAAATTTTACAGGGAGATTTCTGGAACGTGGGTATCAACCAAGATTAGTGGAGGCAGCTTTTAAAAAAACAGAAATGATTCTGAGAAGTGATCTATTAAAACCAGCTATAAGAAAGTAAGACACCAGTTTTAATACGGCCTTTATTACCACCTATAGCACGGATGCAAATAAAGTTAGAGACATAGTAAGAAAACACTGGCATCTAGTCCAGAAGGATCCGATTTTAAAGGGACACATTCCTGAGGTACCTAGAGTAGTTTTTAGAAAAGCACCGTGCATCAAATCGAAGTTGTCACCCAGCACGTTCAGGAAAGGTACAGCAATAAACGAAAAAAATTGGTTACCTCCCCCAGTTGGCTTTTATGGGTGCCATGGATGTAAAGCCTGTAAACAGGTAATAAAGGGAGATAAAACAAACTTCACTTCAAATACCACAAAAGAGAATTTTAAAATAAAGCATATGATAAACTGTCGTACTGAATATGTTGTTTACCTGCTTGTTTGCCCATGTGGACTCCAGTACGTGGGCCGCACTTCGAGACCTTTGAGGGTCCGCGTGCTGGAATACATGGGTAACATACAGAAACAGGTGATGACACACAGCGTCTCCAAGCATTTCAGTCTGTGTCACGGAGGAAACCCAGAGGGCCTTAGCTATAAGGGGATTGAAAGGGTAGACGCACAATGGAGAGGTGGAGATAGACTCCAGAAGCTCTGTCAACGGGAGACATGCTGGATCTATAGATTGAAGACTCTGACCCCCAGGGGCTTAAATATTGACATAGACCTTGGGGCCTTCATCTAGTTTCCAGTATGTCTCGCCATTGTATCAATCATATTCCACCTTGACTGTACGTCCTTTATGGCACACTATGGTTCAAATGAATACATTGCCATATTTCGTGTTAGTTGCTCTTATCAGTCCTAGAACATTTTTTACTGATTTATTCATTTTTTATTTTTCATCAATATTCAGTATTATGTATATTGACAATAATGTTTTATGATTTTTTTCAGATTACATCAACCACATAAATATGTCATATAAGCCCTGT
Organism: Ascaphus truei; assembly: GCF_040206685.1. Taxonomy (NCBI): domain Eukaryota; kingdom Metazoa; phylum Chordata; class Amphibia; order Anura; family Ascaphidae; genus Ascaphus; species Ascaphus truei. The sequence goes on along the minus strand of NC_134485.1, from coordinate 121,955,453 downwards.
ATACGCCCATACATGGCACTGCTTTTAAGTAATTTTTTATTAGGATTGGCCATCATATATTTTATTATATACTGTGTTTTCCAAATTTGTAGGATTTCACACATTTAAGTCATTTGTATGAAATTGTAATGACCGGATCTTATATGTTTTTAGAATAGAATTAAGGGATATTTAATTCAATATGACCTTTTGACTTAAATTTGCCATTTAAAATTGTAATATTAATCACTATTTCATTTGCACTTAATTTTATACACTAAGATTATGTATTCCATCACACAAAATTTAAGCTGTTTATTCTAACAAATCACCGGTTTGTCCCTGGCTGGTTCCTAGAATGCGACACTGTTCACCTGGCGCATGCCGCGTTCACCTTGCGTTCCCAGCCACGGGTCATGCCCGGCTGATGCTTTTACTGATAATGGTTCGGATTTTAATAGGCTGCAATGCTTCGCGTGTCCGCCAGATGGCAGAAATTCATGAATTGTAATGCGCCGAATCAGTAATGTGTCGGCTTGCAGGTGTTTCGTTTAAAAAAGATACTGTACCACAGTGTGCTATTGTAACTTGGCCTTGGCCTTGAGACTGAAGGAAGAGTTGCAAAAATGTATCAATTTAGGCTTTTCATATTAAAGAAAGACAAAGACCAGTTTCAGTTTCTGTTACACTATTCTCCAGAGACCCACCATGAGTGTTCAAGTGCAGCCTGCTTTCCAAAAACCCAACAGAAGTTATGCGTATTTGATATGGGCCGTGATTAATGCAACAGATGATAAGACGGCAACAGTTGCTCAAATTTATCAGTATTTTATCGAAAACTATGACTTTTACAAATTTTCGCCAACTCATCATACGTGGAAGCGTGCAGTAAGGAAAAGGTTATGTAGCGACCCCTGTTTTCACTGTATTGAGCCCCAATTTGTTGGAGGGTATTGGTGTGTGTCACCGGGTTTTTCCCGTATCTATGATCATGGAGGCGGCAAAAAGCACAGGGTCATGTTAAAACCAACTAAGAAGCGACAGTCGCTGCCAAGCAATGCACCAGCACCAGCACCGGCTTCCAATGATGGTCCCACTGTCAGTGACAACCCTGAGCCTGAGCCTAAGTCGGATTTCGCGTGCAGTTTTGATGAAACTTGCATGTACCTAAGCGATTTCCAGCCTACAGGTGGACTAGTCCCGCTGCAAACTATCGACGTGGATGATGAAGAAAGCTAGACTGGCAGTGGACCGGCACTGGCGCCAGCTGAATGGGAAATTCTATGGTGAGTACTGTATTGTTGCCGTATTATTTTGGTGGGGCTGGCTGGGTACTTCTTTAGGGGGCTGACCATTACTGTACATTAAAACTTTTCTTTTTGTTTTTCCTCAGAAAAGAAAACGGCTAATGGGGGGATTTCGATGGATAATATTGTACTGTATGCTGATGTTTTCCGGCCGTACAGTATACTGTGTAATAAACCCGAATAAATAAAACTATGCATTTATTCTACATGTTCAGTATCGTTTCATTATGTGTCTTCTACAGTATACTGTACAGTGGTATACAGTGCCTAACATTTATGGGCAAAAATAATTTTATTTCTAGGTGCCCTAGAACAGAAGTTTCCACGCCAATTGCCCATGTACTTGACCGAGGCCCTAAGTAGTTCCCACGCCAATTGCGCGAATATAATGTAAAATAATCCGTTCTGTGGGTCTGAGCGGGTTGAAATTCGCCTGGTCCTCATGCGGGAGGACCCTTGCCATAGTGGCAAAATATCAGCATTGCACGATCCCCGGAACCGGAGATACCAAAAGACAGTTTAAAAGCACATTACCAAAGTGGCTTTTTTTCTGACATGCAAGTCAATGGCAGAAACCTGAACTTTAACATTACCATGACTCCGTTCTGTTGCCGCGAGAGGGTCGCAATTTGCCATGCAATCCTTCCGCAACTAGGACTACATGGTGACCGAATCTGAGCCCTCTAGGTTGAACAGAAACGGAGTTGTGGGTTCCAGATTTCTGCTCATTCTGACTTAGCCGGTTCAAAGCTTTCTCCGCCATTACGCTCAATGGTAGGACCCTCCTCACCGGCGTGACCCTTTCTCGTCGCCATTACTGCTCGGACCCTGTTGGGGTCAAGTGAGGGGGTTCCTAACATCTAGGGGCAAAATGAATTTTATTTCTAGGTGCCCTAGAACAGAAGTTCCCACGCCAATTGACCTAGTTCCCACGCCAATTGCGCGCTCATTGCTCTTTTTTTACAATGTTGCCGATCTTGCGGCTTTGCGGTCAGGCAGTAAAAAAACAGTGCAGCAAGCCTCTACATTTGTTGCACTGTCAAAGGAGCAAATGGAAACAATGTGAGGCAATTCAACATGTTCTTTTATTGGTGGAGTCAGTACAAAAACATTTATTTACAAATACTGTACAATGTTGAAACATTTAAAGTGCACAGCAATTCTAACCATCAACACACAATAATACATACTGCAGCCTTTATTAAATTCTTCTGCCACAAAACATTTGTAAAATATGGAGATACCTGAAAAATGGACGTTTATACTGTGTGAATATTAATTTATAATACAGTATACGGTATATGCAGTATATATATATACTGTATATAAAATCTACTGTTTGTTTTTGGTGCATGGGGCAAAGGGAGTTAAAGTGATTTGCTTTTTATGTACTGTATTTGGGGGTTGTCTTTGGGGGTTTATTCATCAAATTATTATAATGAACTGCCTTTTGAAATTACAGTGCTGTTAACTATTTCAGCCACACACCTCCAGAGTTTTTAATCCCTCCCTAGCCAAGCGTCAATCAGCTGAGTCACCCTATCCTACCAACCCCCTCTCTCCACTGGGTCGTTAACCTTCTGCATATTGCCATTGTGTTCTTAATCCGCCCATAGCCGAGCTACAAACACTCAGTATGCCTGCGTCTAATCACACCATCCCCCTCCCCCAACCCTTAGAGGCCTATTGTGTTAACGGTAACGCTTTGGAAAATCTCCTCTCGAATTTGAAATGTAAATCTGATGTGCACAGCACTGTGAGAATTGAGAGTAAACTGATACTGTATTTCATCAGGGTGTGAAAACATTTGTCAGTCAGTATGGTTTACAGTCACATGTTTTAAATACAATACAGTACATTCTTTAATATCTTTAAAATAAAAATATATAAATATATAAGTATAATGTAACATAATCCGTTCTGTGGGTCTGAGCGGGTTGAAATTCGCCTGGTCCTCATGCGGGAGGACCATTTGCCATAGTGGCAAAATATCAGCCTTGCACGACCCCCGGAACCGGAGATACCAAAAGACAGTTTAAAAGCACATTACCAAAGTGGCTTTTTTTCTGCCATGCAAGTCAATGGCAGAAACCTGAACTTTAACATTACCCTGACTCCGTTCTGTTGCCACGAGAGGGTCGCAATTTGCCATGCAATCCTTCCGCAACTAGGACTACATGGTGATGAATCTGAGCCCTCTAGGTCGAACAGAAACGGAGTTGTTGGTTCCAGGTTTCTGCTCATTCTGACTTAGCCGGTTCAAAGCTTTCTCCGCCATTACGCTCAATGGTAGGACCCTCCTCGCCGGTGTGACCCTTTCTCGCCGCCATTACTGCTCGGACACTGTTGAGGTCAAGTGATGGGGTTCCTAACATCTAGGGGCAAAATGAATTTTATCTCTAGGTGCCCTGGAACAGAAGTTCCCACGCCAATTGACCTAGTTCCCACGCCAATTGCCCTTGTTCCCACGCCAATTGCGCGACCAGGCAGTAAAAAAACAGTGCAGCAAGCCTCGACATTTGTTACTCTGTATTTTGTTATACAGTACTATCAAAGGAGCAAATGGAAACAATGCACAGTACAGTAAGACAAATCAACATGTTCTTTTATTGGTGCAGTCAGTTCAAAAACATTTATTTACAAATACAGTACAATGTTGAAGCATTTTAAGTAACATCTCCTTTATTAAAGAAACACAGTACTGTATACAGTACAGTACAGTGGGATGGTGCGCAACACTGTCAGTCAGACCTGCACCAGTTCAGTCCTAGAGGGCAGCAAACAGGGCAGGTTTTCAGTTCAACATTGAAAACCGTGCCTGTTTGCGGCCCTCAGGGACTGGAGATGTGCATGTACTGTGTAAAAAAACTCACAACAACATCTCCTGTGTTTAAGTACAGCAGGTACTGTAGGGCAAAACATGTACAGTACAATACAGTTCAGCACAACAGTATGGTCTCACTGAAAGTCCTCCACGTTGTCCAGCCATGGCCGATTCCTTGCATGGCGCAAAACGCCATTAATGCAGTCTCGAACGCCTTTCATTACAGGATCTGTAACTGCATAAAAGCGCCGCATTTCTTCCACAATGTTTTTCCTTAAATTGATAGGAAGCGCCTTTTTAACGCGATTTCCTTCGTAGTTCACTTTGAACACCCACTCGCAGTACAACGTGTAGGGAACATGGTGCTTAAAAATGATCAAGGCATACTTGTGGGGTACACCAGCACTCATCACCCTATACTTCTCCCTGAGCCCCGGTGGCAGATCGCAAAGGGTGATGTCGGGCACTGTTTCGATGCGAGCAGGTGTAGGTCTTTTGGGAACGGGTGTGCTTGTGGCGACGAGCGATGGTAGGTTGTCTGGGAGGAAGCTTTCCGCCGGTCGTGGTCGCCGTGTTGTCTCCTGGCGTGGTCTTGACGGGGTTGTCATGTCCTCCTCAACGGCATACATGTACACTACATCTTCTGGTGGAGGGGGGGTGCTTGGTGATGGAAGGGGGTCGAAGGTCCCATTCATCACATCCATGTCACCCCCCTGCTCCGGCGTCAGGGAAACAGGGGCATTAGCACCGAGCAAATAATATATGCCCGCAATGTCAGCCTCTATCTTCTCCATCCGTTGATCCATCCGTTGCTCCATTTGTAGCATCCGTTGCTCCACATTTAGCATTGTCTCCAGAAGCAGATCTATCTTTGCCAGCACAATAGAATTCCCGGGGAGATCCACACTTATCCCATTCAGCATCCGGTCTAACGAGCTGCTTCTTGTGCATGGCGTCTGGACATCTGGGGGGATGGGTGCAACGGAGGATGAGATGGGGGTTCCATGGACAGAAGCGGCATGGATGGAAAGTGGAGGAGGTGACGTGTGGATACCCGGTAGAGGAGAAGCGGCAGCGTCGTCAAAGAGGGATGGAGAAGGTGACCTTTGGATTTCCGGGGGCGAGAAGCAGAGTCGTCTAAGAGCAAAGGAGAAAGTGACCCGTGGATTTCAGAGGCGGCAGCGTCGTCAGATGCAACCGGAGAAGATGGGGGTGGAGAAGACGGGATGAGGATTTCCGGGGCAGCTACAGCAGAGTCGTCGAAGCATATGTGAGGAAGTAGTCTGCGGATTCGATGGGTTGGCTGCCAATCGTTTTGTGTCGAGAGTACATCACCGTATATCTTCTTCACATAATGAGGCTTACGTCTAAGAAAACCCTTAACTTTTGGGGTCAGCAGAAGGTTTTCTTTATTGGCCTTAGCCTGTCGCTTTGCCCTTGGTGTGGAAATGGCAACCGCCTTTCGCTTTTTCAGCATGACAGGCACGGCAGAGGTGAGTGTGTTCTTGCGTCCATAGATACGGGGATGCTCAATGGAAGCAGGTGGCACAATGCAGTACAGTATCTAGACAAGGGCAAGTTCAGATAAAGATCATGGAGTGGTGGGCTATGCAAAGTGTGTGACCTTTTATGCATGGCGACTAGGTACAGGTGTTGAAAGTGGGCGTACTCTAATGTGAGTCATTACCGTATAAATACACCATCCATTTTGTGGATTCACTGCACATTGAATACACATCGACTAAACATCGAATATACATTCTTGTGTTTGTATTTCTTTCTACTCGCAGCAATGCCTGTTAAAAAGATTTCAAAGGATCTCAGCATGCGAATTAAGCACATGTACACGAGCAGACACCGAATTGCTGCTATCCAACGCTGGCTAGCTACTTCTGACCTCGTTGTGCCAGCAACCACCGTGTGCTATCATGCATACGGAAAAAACAGAGACCGCAAAAGGGCACCAAGGGTAACTAACGCGTAAGTATATTTATAAAACTTAACAAAAAAAAAATATAGAAAACTGTACTGTACATCTACAGTACAGTTCTGTATCTACTGTAATACTGTTGTTATTTCTGTTGATTTATATTACAACATACAGTACAGTAGTTTTTCTATTTATATTTATAGTACAGCAGTATACATTTTTTGTATATTTCAATTAATCTTACAACGGTATATATAGGATGTATATTTATATTTATATTACAACAGTATATTTATTTTGTATATTTATATTTATAGTACAACAGTATATATATTTTGTCTATTTATATTTATAGTATAGCAGTATACATTTTTTGTATATTTCAATTAATCTTACAACGGTATACTGTATATAGGATGTATATTTATATTTATATTACAACAGTATATTTATTTTGTATATTTATATTTATAGTACAACAGTACAGCAGCGGCAGCTCTTATTCGAGCAAATGCCGCTGGCTGAATGAGGCTGGGAAGCGGGTAGCCGCGGCGCGTGGCGGCGCACTGTGACGTCACGGTCACAAGCGCGCCCGGCTTCCCCGTCTTCCCCGGCTTCCCCAGGCTTCCCCGACACCCGTGGAGTTCAAATCTAGGTAAGCGGGGGTGCGGGGAAGCAGAGGGGCAGAGTAGAAGCCGGGTTCGGGGTGTCTTTGGGGGGGTAATTGCGCGCGATGTGGAGGGGGGGTGCGTGGGGGAAACGCGGCGGCGCGCGTTTCTGACTGGCGGCAGCTGGGGTAGATCCCGGCATGCCGCAGGCATTTACTTTAATAAAGTATGTCGCTACTGTATATATATTTTGTCTATTTATATTTACACCTCCTGGTACGAAACGCGTAGAGGTCACGACAGGTCATCCTGCGCGTGTATGCTGGTAAGCTGAGACGGAGCCTGCAGGAGACAGCAGCGGTTTTTTCCATCTCCGCGGTGCTGAGATCCGGATCCTGTGCAGCCACCGCGAGTCTGCTGACTGTCTCAGTGTGAGTGTCCGTTTCCCCTTGCCAGTGCCCAACCTTATGGCGGTTTCTATACAAATCTGTTGATAGGTTGTTTTCATGTTTGTTTTTTTCTTTCATGTGTTTTTATATAAATTTTACTGTATTTGTATACTGTGCAGCTTAGGGTTTAGTCACCATCAGGTACTCTCCTGGGTAGTACTTAGCCGTCCAGCTGCACAGCTGTTCTGAGGTGGGGTTGGATCCCCTCAGAGTTTGTGTGTATTTTTAATAAATTACCTTCCACTAATCCCTGGTGCGCATTTGTGCATTTTTATTATCTTGTATTTCAGGGTGCCCTCCCCCCTTTTTAAGGGGGGTTCATCTAGATTTGAGAGTTTCTGGGGAGACGCTTTATGTACATGCTGCAAAGGGATCATCCACACCATCACACAGCACGAGCGCTGAATATCCTGTTTTTTCTACTTTATAGTACAGCAGTATACATTTTTTGTATATTTCAATTAATCTTACAACGGTATACTGTATATAGGATATATATTTATATTTATATTACAACAGTATATTTATTTTGTATATTTATATTTATAGTACAACAGTATATATATTTTGTCTATTTATATTTATAGTACAGCAGTATACATTTTTGTATATTTCAATTAATATTACAACGGTATATATAGGATGTATATTTATATTTATATTACAACAGTATATTTATTTTGTATATTTATATTTATAGTACAAAAGTATATATATTTTGTCTATTTATATTTATAGTACAGCAGTATACATTTTTTGTATATTTCAATTAATCTTACAACGGTATATATACTGTAGGATGTATATTTATATTACAACAGTATATTTATTTTGTATATTTATATTTATAGTACAACAGTATACATTTTTTGTATATTTATATTTACTGTATATTACAACATTACATTTATATACATTTTATATTGCTGCATATTAATAAAACAATATAATTTCTTTACATTGTAGGGAGACAACTGTTCTGGTGGACAAAATAAGTGAGGAGAATGATGAGACGAGTGCATTAAGGGTTAAAAACATTCTGCAGGAAAAGCAAAATCTGACTGTATCCGAGAATAGCATAAAGAAGATGAGACGCAGCATTGGATGGAAATATGGACGTGTGTACTGGACAGTACAGGAGGTAAAAGTGTTGTTTCGCAAACTGTACTGCACTGTGCCGCAAAATTTTTATTCCTTGTCATTACAGAGTGTACCCCATGATACGGGATGCAAACAAAATCAAAAGAGTGCTCCAGGCCCAGGCATGGATCGACAGCGGGGAGACTTTCCAGGATTGCATCTTCACTGATGAGTCTACTGTGTCGCTGGAGAGATTTGCAAGATTTGCGTTCCACAAAAAAGGCAGCATATCTTTGAAACCGCGGCCAAAACACCCTGTGAAGCTGTATGTGTGGGGTGCCATCTCTAGGCATAGACCGGGATGCATTGTCATCTTTGAAGGTAAAATGTATCAAATATAATGTCGCCTAATGCACTGTACTTGACTAGTGTTGCCTTACCGTATGCACTGTACTGTACTATTGTGCAGTTTTTTGAGCACTTTTCTTTTCTTGCTATAGGAATCATGAATAAAGCTTTCTTCCAAGACAACATTGTGCCTGAGATAGTGCAATACATCACACGCGACTTCCCAAATGGTCACCTCTTCTACCAGGACAACGATCCCAAGCACACCGCGTCAACGGCGCATATCCTTGAGCGCGGCATCAACAGGGTGAAGACGCCAGCGGAGTAAGTGCAGTAGACCGTGTCCCATTTTTGTTCCCCACTGTTTTTAGCTCTTAAACCAATTGTCCTTTCTTTCCAATGATAGGTCGCCAGACTTCAATCCGATCGAAATGGTCAGGCATCAGCTGAAGGACCATATCCGGAAAGTGGCGAAACCCTCCAAAAAGGACGAGTTGTTGAAAGGCATAATGAGTTTTTTGAACGATGTACTCAACGTGGAACGCTGCAATAAATATATAGACCATATTGCCACTGTGTTGCCCATTGTCATCGCGCGTAATGGGCAAGCATCAGGAAAGTAGTACTGTGCTGTAGTATTGTAAGTACAGTATGATACAGGTAAGTATGGCACAGATTTTTTCTTTCCAGATAGTAAGAGTATACAGTAGTTAGTTTTTTCTTTACAGAGACAGCAGCACCAGCCATCAGGTTACAGTACATAGAATTTAACAGTAGTCAGAGTATACAGTAGTTCCAGTACAGTATACAGTAGACTAGTTTGACAGTACTACAGTAACTGCCTACTAACTGCTCCATTTTTATCTTTCCAGAGAAAGCTGCACCAGCCACCTACAGTAGTTCTGCCATAATACAGTACAGTATGCACATACAGTACAGTACAGTAACTGCACTAATTTTTGGTTTTCTTGTTGTTCCAGGAAAAAGGGTGGCCTAGGGGGAGATGGGGGCGTTGTGTCCAGTCAAATCTGCTTGTACAGTCAAATGTACAGTATATAAACAGCAGTAATGATGTACACAAAACCTCTCCTCTCTCAATAAACTACTGTACTGCAGACAGAATGAAGAAAAGATAAAGACGGAAAAAATTATTTTACTATACAGTATATAGTATATACAGTATATTATACAGTACATTACAGTACTGTACTGTATATAGTTTTAAATAATATTCTTATAAATGTGCATTACTCATGTTTCCCCATGTTTTACAAATGTTTTCCAAATGGTTATCCAATTTCAAGCTGCCAAAAGAACTTAATAAAGACTGCATTATGTATTATACCTGATTATTTTTATATTTGTATTTTTTGGTTCCTGATAAAATAAAATAAATATTTATTCACTTTCCTGCGAATCATAATCATTGACAGCCACCCCTACAGTGCACCAATGAATAAGAATGTTTTGTAAATGTTTCTCCGATTCAACCCGCTCAGACCCACAGAACGGATTATTTTACATTATACTTATATATTTATATATTTTTATTTTAAAGATATTAAAGAATGTACTGTATTGTATTTAAAACATGTGACTGTAAACCATACTGACTGACAAATGTTTTCACACCCTGATGAAATACAGTATCAGTTTACTCTCAATTCTCACAGTGCTGTGCACATCAGATTTACATTTCAAATTCGAGAGGGGATTTTCCAAAGTATTACCGTTAAAACAACAGGCCTCTAAGGGTTGGGGGAGGGGGATTGTGTGATTAGACACAGGCGTACTGAGTGTTTGTACTCGGCTATGGGCGGATTAAGAACACAATGGCAATATGCAGAAGGTTAACGACCCAGTGCAGAGAGGGGGTTGGTAGGATAGGGTGACTCAGCCGATTGACATTTGGCTAGGGAGGGATTAAGAACTCTGGAGGTGTGTGGCTGAAATAGTTAACAGCACTGTAATTTCAAAAGGCAGTTCATCATAATAATTTGATGAATAAACCCCCAAAGACAACCCCCAAATACAGTACATAAAAAGCAAGTCACTTTAACTCCCTTTGCCCCATGCACCAAAAACAAACAGTAGATTTTATATACAGTATATATACCGTATATACTGCATATACTGTATACTGTATTATAAATTAATATTCACACAGTATAAACGTCCATTTTTCAGGTATCTCCATATTTTACAAATGTTTTGTGGCAGAAGAATTTAATAAAGGCTGCAGTATGTATTATTGTGTGTTGATGGTTAGAATTGCTGTGCACTTTAAATGTTTATTTAAATGTTTAAATGTTTAAATGTACAGTATTTGTAAATAAATGTTTTTGTACTGACTCCACCAATAAAAGAACATGTTGAATTGCCTCACATTGTTTCCATTTGCTCCTTTGACAGTGCAACAAATGTAGAGGCTTGCTGCACTGTTTTTTACTGCCTGACCACAAAGCCGCGAGATCGGCAACATTGTAAAAACAGAGCAATGAGCGCGCAATTGGCGTGGGAACTAGGTCAATTGGCGTGGGAACTTCTGTTCTAGGGCACCTAGAAATAAAATTCATTTTGCCTCTAGATGTTAGGAACCCCCTCACTTGACCCCAACAGGGTCCGAGCAGTAATGGCGGTGAGAAAGGGTCACGCCGGCGAGGAGGGTCCTACCATTGAGCGTAATGGCGGAGAAAGCTTTGAACCGGTTAAGTCAGAATGAGCAGAAACCTGGAACCCACAACTCCGTTTCTTTTCAACCTAGAAGGCTCAGATTCGGTCACCATGCAGTCCTAGTTGCGGCAGGATTGCATGGCAAATTGCGACCCTCTCGCGGCAACAGAACGGAGTCATGGTAATGTTAAAGTTCAGGTTTCTGCCATTGACTTGCATGTCAGAAAAAAAGCCACTTTGGTAATGTGCTTTTAAACTGTCTTTTGGTATCTCCGGTTCCTGGGGTCGTGGAAGGCTGATATTTTGCCACTATGGCAATGGTCCTCCCGCATGAGGACCAGGCGAATTTCAACCCGCTCAGACCCACAGAACAGATTATTTTAAATTATATTCGCGCAATTGGCGTGGGAAATACTTAGGGCCTCGGTCAAGTTCACGGCCAATTGGCGTGGGAACTTCTGTTCTAGGGCACCTAGAAATAAAATTCATTTTGCCCCCAGATGTTATGAACCCCCTCACTTCACCCCAACAAGGTCCGAGCATGTACAGTACTGTACTTTAAAATAAATTAAATATGCAATTTTACTGTGTAGGTTGAACCGCAAAGGTATTAGACTTCAAAGACAACAGCTCGCAAACGCCCCCATGCGTTTTTACACGGCATTGCAGTATTGCAGCCAGCGGGAATAAAATGCTTAAATCTCGGCGCGAAAATAACGCAATACACTCCGGCGAAAACGACACAAAACCGCACATCACCGGGATATTCTGAAATTCGTGGAGCTAGCCAAGTGGTCGCCACTGTAAATCACTAATTCACATGCATTTTAGCTTTTTTTGCACAACGAACATATAATTCTGTACATAAAATTAACCATTGTATTTCACTCCGGTTTTTATATGTTTTTGGAACACGATTTGGTATAGTGCATATTTAGACTGTATCAACTGTATCACTCATTTAATTTGTTTCACTCATACACTCATTTGATGCCACATTTTATGTTGATTATTATAGTACCACAGCACGATTAATGGCCAAGATCGCGGATTTACCATTAAGAACCTTTTAGAACCTTTTAAACCTTTTAAGTGTTCATGCGCAATTGATTAAATTCAGTGTGAAGATCGAGGGGAGTTTGCTTCAGGGGGAGGACTGGATTGGACGGCGAGAGGCTATATAATGCTATGAGCCCTACCGTGCCCATCTACGGAGCCTGAGGAAGCCCAAGAAAGGGCGAAACGTATAGCTGAAGACCCTGAAGCATTTTTAACTTGTTCGGCCACCGTCGGGAGCAGGAAGTAGGAGCTCAGCACAACGCCCAGACACAGGCAGAGTAAGCTGCGTGCCTGACGCCCTACGAGAATTTCCTAAAGACTGACCTTTTTTCTTTATTTATGCACTTATGTTGTCTAGACTAAGTGCTTTTTAGACTATTTTTTGTATGTTTTGTTTTATTGTTCTAGTTGGGTTACGCTATTTTAGAGTCATTTTTAGCCACAACAACATGAAGAGGAATTCTCCTTGAAGGCAGTGTTGGACTCTCAAGGAGGAGTTTAAAGATACCAAACCCCAGTGTGAGCTCACACGTGGCCGTGTGAGTATCTTTGTTATATCTTTATTATATCCCCTACCCTTTCCCTCTCAATTTGTTTCCACTATCTAGAATATCAAAGTTCTATATGTGAACTTTCTCATGTGAGGAGGACAAAGATACCTCCCCCAGGAACACACTCACACTTGCCCGTGTGAGTGTTGGCAGTATTTTCTGCATTTATTACCTATAATCATTGGAATAGGTCTTGTCATATTATATCAGAATTTGTCCCTCAATCTTTTTTTACCTTTATCCATTTGCTCCGAGGGCAACACTACAATTGAAACCCGTTGGGAGACTGAAGAGGTGACTGTCTGGATGAAAGAAGAAGAATTTCTTCAAAAAACTAAGATTCAGGAGAAAGAAGAAATAAGAAGAAGAAAAAAGAAGGAAGAAGAAGGAGAATAAAGAGACCTTGATGTGACAGCATTTACACAAGGCCGTGTAAGTGTTTATAATATTTTACACACAACTATCCCCGCTCCTATTAGCTCAGGAATATTTGACCTAATCATATTGAATCCACTTCTCCCATCATTTCTCAAACCGGTGCTCCCCCTTTTCCCTTACATTTCTGTAACAAAACAAAGGGGACAAGATTCTAAACCGGGATCCTGACATTGCCTTAGCACGCAAGGGTGCGAACCCAAGAGAACAGAGAAGTCTTCCCCAACAACTACAAGAGACAGATAATACGATTCTTATAAGACTGTTATCTATGTATATATATATATATATATATATATATATATATATATATATATATATATATATATATATATATATATATATATATGTATGTATGTAAATGTCTCTATGATTTGGGCTGGTTAATCGCTGGGCTAACCACGCAGTTAAAGAGGGCTGGACTGCAAGTGTAAATATACTCTAAAGTGGAGCAGATTTTGTTTGCGGATTTTCACATGTTTGCTGTGTTTGAAGCGACAGGCGCAATAAAGCCTTATTTTAATTTCACCTTAAAACAATCTCCATTGCGTGCCTCTGAACCTCTGAACACGTCTCTTACACTGCCCTATTCAGCCCCTAGAGGACAGTGATGGTATCACACTACTTACAGCATATAAATGAATCACAGGCAATGGGTTTAGTTCAATGAGAGGGCTGGATCTTTGAATCCCACACAGACTCCAACTGATGTGTACCCATGAATGAATAAAATAAACTTAGCATGGTACAACTGATAATATTTATTAAAATGCGCAGGACCAAAAATACGCTTACAGTGTGTTCGGTCTTAGCATATAATTCAAAGATGCCGTCTGCAACTTGTGTCTCCAGGGCATGGCGCTAGCAGCTGGGTCAACATCACTCCTCTTCTCGCGGCCGTGACTCGTGCTGACTCCTTCCCTTATGACGTCTTTGCTGTGCCGATAGTGCCGCCTCAGTGCTGATAAACGAAACAAGCTCCACCCTACACGTTTCGTGATGGATTGTCACTTCCTATGGGAATTTAGAGCTCTACTACCCCTACTTGCTATATATAGCCTGAAACGCATTAATCCTATGGCTCCCATATGGTATGAATGTCAAGAAGGGAAATCCCATGGGTATGCACCATAATAACAATACGTAAAACATAACATCATACTTTACACTTAATCAATAAAAATGCAAGAGACATCACATCTACCTAAACACTGGTGAAGACTTAAGATACACCTTTAAATCCCTTATTAAATAAAAAGGAATTAATACCCAGTGTCAAGCATATGTGTTGGCTAATGCTTAAGCTTCCTATACAGCTTTCATTTTATACATATTGAATCTAAATTGATACGTTATAAAAGAGACATACATTTTAATAAAATGTTAGTACTTCGTGGAAAATTTGGATAACATCATCATTGGTTCATCAGACCAATGTTTGGTTAAAATTTATATGAACGAACTTGTTGGGGAGCTTTTAATTCCCTTTTAGAAAAGATAAACACAAAAGGAGAGCACAAGGAAAAGACTATCAATTCATAAAATTAACACTTTATGTAAAGTATAAACAATAAAAAAACTTACAGCACAGATTTAAATGCGCGTCACGCTGTCCTTGCCCACCAGCTGAACTGCTGACTAAATGAAGTCCCTCTGGGAGATGGAACACTGGACCCTCGCCAAAAACCACCGGAGGAACCCTTTTCAAAGCCTAACCGCGAAGGCTGCATAGCTCCAGACAATCTCCTTGTAGATACAGGGAAATTATGCTGGTGTATGATGTCACAGCATCTAGCGTGGCAACATTGACAACCAGTAACATCTATACACGTTTCACGTTTACTACGCTTCGTCAGGGGTTGTGCTTACTGGTCTATGGGGCTCCTAGATAAACCTAACAACTCCATCGTATTGGTTAATCCTAAAATGCAGGTTATTGAAGAATTCAGGTGCTAAATCAGACAAATAATCAACTACAACAACAATACTTCAAGGACTTCAAGCAAGCAGGACGTACGTTTGTTAAGGTCCATCATAAAAGGAACAATTTCAGGGCTATTATTGGGCAAATAGTCCCGCAATCTCCCCTAAAAAGGGATTAAAGCAAGGGGGAGACTTACCCAAGGTGCAGCAGGTCCTAAAGCAGAGGCAGGGCAGGCAGTAGCCGAACAAAGCTGCTGGATCCCCAGAGTCTCCTCATAGGCATGGCTGAGGATGCAAAATGGCTGCTGAGCGCATGTGAGGGGGCATTACACTGGTGGCGGCAGAGGTGAGACTTGTAACGGAGTGCTCAACACAAACAAGGCGTGACCGCGAGGCCGATGTGGGGATTTGATATAACACCAACCCACAGCTGTGTGGGCGCGCCTGGAGTGTAGATTGGTCGAGGTAGCCGGGTCGGGGTAGGAGAAGTCTGAATAGTCAATAATACTTGCTGAGGTCGGTGCCGGAGATTAGCGGATCGTAGGAGGTACGTAGCCGTGGTCTGGATTGGAGAGAAGCGGGTCGTCATGGTACTTTGCCGAGGTCAGTATTGGAGAGGTGCGGATGGTCGTACGTAGCCAAGGTCAGGAGAACAGAAGAGCAGAGTCCAGAAAAGTAGCCAAGGTCAGGAACAAGGAACAAGGAGCAGGACAAGACTGTGGAGGCAAGACAAAAAGAAAAAAAACGTCAATGAGCTCACAGGACAGCTGGAGTCCCGAAGTAAGGTACCGTATGGCAGTAAATATGTGTATATTGAGCAAAACGGAGATAAGCCCAGTAGGGAGAATGGAAGAGGGAGAGGACAGAGTTCAGACCCGCATGGAACGCCAACAACAGAACTGCAGGTTCAAATGTAATGGCGCGGCTGCATAAATACAATGTCCAATATATTTGGTATGGAGAAATCCTCTTCTCACGATTATTACTGTCCCTCGGTATCTCCTGGCTTAGCGTTGCACCCGGGTGGGTGATCAGCGTCCCTCCATGGCGTATGTCTGATCGTGAAGTCACAGGGTAAAGGTTAAGATCAGGAAACAGCTGCTCCATTTGCAAAACTAAGACTCACCAGCAAAAATGGCTAAATAAATGTTTTATTAAACTACATAAAATGGATACTGGATCCACAGACAAAAAACAACCTCCTCCCATGCATTTCAAACAAAACTGTTCTTTCTCAAGGAGTAAGGGAGGCAAGACAGCAGTGAACACTTCGCTAGCAGGAAGGTTTATGCTCAGCCAAATTGCCAGTGTGGCAGCTGAGCATATAAAGGGAGATTGTCCAATGAGGAGGATGCATATGTCACGAGAGGAGGTGGCTGGCCCGGTAATAAAGGGGTTACACCCCAGCTGGCCACCTCTACCCTCGTGTGGGAGGCGAGGGGTTAATGAGGGGTTAACCATAATAATGGTCAAATAAGACCAACCAGGCCTGCCTCTTAAATTGCTTTTCTTTCCCAAGATAGCATCATGTTGTATTGTGGCTCCCGACAACCCTCAGTGTTTCACTCTCTTCAAACACTCTGCAATCTTCAGGTCAGGAGGGAAAGGGTTAATGGTGTTTGTAAGTTTGTGACCCTTTGTTCCCCTTCCCGCCTTTTCACCCTCATTTGCAATATGGTCCCATAGGTCGCCATTAGGGCTCCATGATAGTCTATGGAGATTTTGAGGATTTTGGCCCGATACCTAAGAAGACCAGCAGGTGGAGCCCGAGAGGAGGAGCGGAGCTCCCCATTGAAATTAATGGGCGCAATGCATTTCAATGGGAGTTCCTCGAGTTCGCTCTCTAAGAATAAGTTGGATGCTTGCCAAACCGCAGCATCCGAAAGTGCTACTGTTTCAATGAAAAAAGTTTAATCGCTAAATTGGCGTGGGAACCAGGCTACGGCCAAGTTCACCAGCAATTAAAGTGTGTAACTTTTGTTCTAGGGCAACTAGCATTAAAATTATGTTTGCCCCTCGCTCAGGGGGAACCCCTCACTTGACCCCAACTGGGTCTGACAGTCAATGGTGACGAGAAAGGGTCACGCCCACCACGAGGGTCCTGCCATTGACCACAATGACAGAGGGAAAAAAACGCTAGGTTAAAACGGCTAAGTATAAAACTGTGTAAACTGAAAACCCATATCTCCGGATCTGTAGGCACTAGAGGGCTGGGATTTGGCCACCGTGTAGTCACTGCTCCGACATGATTGCATGGCAATTTCCAGTCCTCTCCCCTCAACTGAACGGACTAGGGTTAACTGTGAAAAGTGTGGTTTGCCCATTGACTTCAATAGTAGCGGAGGTTCCATTGAATCCTATGGCGGCGCCGGCCCATGCATTTCCTATGGCGGTGCCGGCCTTATTGATTCCAATGGAGGAGTGAGCCGCTGAGATTTCTCATAGCCTTTAGCGGTGGAGTTGCTCCATTAAAAGCCTATGGCGGCGGAGCCCATTGAATCCAATGGAAAGAGTGAGGCAGTGATTTCTTTTAGCCTGTGGCAGAGAATCTTGCATTAATGTTAATGAACAGTTTTAACTTGTTTTTATTATCTCCGGTTCTGGGGGTCGTGGAAGGCTAACATTTGGCCACTATAGCGAGTGTCCTGCGGCATGAAGACCTAGCAAACTTCAGCCCGCTCAGACCCACAGAATGGATTATTTTAATATATGTATAATATTAAAATGTTACTCTGCATCCCTGATATTTCAAAGCCCGCGAAAGCTACTGGCCCAGAAGAAATGTTAATGGCCACAGAGCGTCAGGATGTCTGAGGGAAACCCATGAATGAAAGGCTCACCGCCCTTGATTAAGTATTGTAGGGTGGGGAAGAGCAGGACATGGGTACCTGTGTAAAGTGTTGTGCTTCACACCTCTAGTCGGAGTTTTCCGGGCCAGAATCCCAAATGGCAGACTAGGAGATGCCAGCCTTTCAGTGTGGGGTGCAGGAAATGGGACTCTGACCAGAGGATTGTGCACATGTGCCAGCTACCTGGGGGCAGGTACCAAAGTGCTTCCCACATTAGCTGGCAAGAGCAATTGGGTGCAGGTAATTGTCATCCAATACCAGAGACCCAATGATAGGGAATAGGAGCAGAACTCCATAAAAGAGAGTGTCAGCTCTATTTCAAGTTTTTGGTTGTTGGTTGTGGTTGTTCCTGTTGTATCCTGAACTGTATCCTGTTAGATGAATTGCCAGTCTGCGGATTGCTTTATCTTGGCCCCTTCCCATGTAAGTGATTAATATCTTTTCTGTTATTTGTATATATTGTGTGTCCACCTGTTTTCAAGGAATAAAATACCTTTATTATACTGCACGTCTTATTCTATTCAACCCAGAGATAAGAGAGGTTATTATTGTAACCTGGTGTGTATATTATAACCCTGTAAGCTACCGTGACAGCATACTCCTGAGTAAGCTGGACTGTGGTTGGCTGCTGGAAACAGCACAGGTGAATACTCAGGCAGAGGATTCAGCAACAGGTGTAGTAAAGACAGAGGAGCAGGAAAGGTTCTGCGCATGTGTGCAAGTGCTGCACATAGCGGGTGTGTGCTGCGTGATGGTGGCGTCACCACGCGAGCGTAACCTGGAGGCGGGGCCAGCAGGGATGGCATTTAGTGCAGAGCGAGGTCCGCGCATGCGCCTAGATGGAATGCTGGTATTCGCCGGCAGGTGAGATGTGCTGCAGGAGGCAGGAGAAGCGTAACACCCGGTCTTGGGTTGGGGTAAGTGAGTAGCGTGCAGAGGATCATGGATCCTTGCAGTACCCCATTCTTCAGGAGAGACCTCTGGGCGACTCAGGGATGGCTTGTGTGGATACTTGGCATGGAATAGCCGGACAAGCCTGGGGGCGTGAAGACGGTGGTGAGGAACCCATGAGTGTTCCTCTGGTCCGAAACCCCTCCAGTGTGCCAGGTACTGGATCGATCCCCTGGAAATCCTGGAGTCCAAGATGGACTGGACCTCGTAGTCCTCTTGGCCCTGTACGAGGACAGGAGCCATAGACGAGGAAGGATTGGGAAAGCATTAGTCATGGACAGCTGACTTCAACAGGGATACGTGGAAGACGAAGGGAAACCTCATAGATGGAGGAAGGCATAGCCGGTATGCGACCGGGTTGACTTTTTCCGTGACAGTATACGGACCGAAGAACCTAGGCACCTGTTTAAGTGTATGGACCTTGAACTTGATGTTCTTAGAGGACAACCACACTCTGTCTCCTGGGTTGAACTCTTGGGTCTTTATTCGGTGACGGTCCGCTTGTGCCTTTTATCTGGTAGTTGCCTTTTTGAGGTTCTCCTGGATCCTTCTCCATAAATTCTGAAGACTATGGATTCTGTCGTCTGCTGCTGAAACCCAGGATGTGGGGGTAGTGATGGGTAGAGGTAATGGGTGGAACCATAATTAATGAAGAAGGGCGACTCAGTGGTCTCAGTGGATTCATTGCGCAGATTGTTATGTGCGAACTCAGCCCAAGATGGAGATCAGACCAGTCGTCCTGAGTGTCCGAAACAAAACACCGGATATACTGCTCCAGAGACTGATTTGTTCTTTCAGTCTGGTCATTAGTTTGGGGATGATGATGGTGATATTAAACTAAATTAAAGCATATACTGAAGCGCTCAACCTATTAACCTAACTTAACAATCTATTTGTGATATATAAGTGCTCTAATTATTAATTCCTCTTTGCAAGAACTTATAATGATTTAGAACTGAATCCTACGATCTAATTATTAAACTGAGGAAGCGGCTGCCTATGGACGAGAATGGCACACCTATCCACAAGGAATGCAAGACAATGCTAAACAAACAATACAAAACATACAATAAACATTAATGTCCTTGGCGCACTATCTGGTATATAACCTGACAGTAAAGAAGTCCAATTTGTCCTTGATGATAGGGATATTGAATCCGGAATCCAATCTTTTCTGGAGGTCCTTAGAGGTAATTGAATCGAATCTGTGTTGATATAAAAGACAGAACAACCATTGCGCAATACTTCTGGTCAAACAACAACTCCCCCACCGTTGCCAGCTACTTACTTAAAAATGATTAAAAAAGGGCCTCAAAAGGTATCTTTCACTTCTTCCCCGTCACCTTAGTTCTGCTACGTTGCCAGGCGAGATGACTCCTCTGCTTAGAGGGAGGCCTCTCCCCAGCGTGATACCGGAAAATAAAGGAATAGGGCCAATGGTATGATACCGTCACAATTTAATACAATAAAACAAGACTATAAACCAGTGCACTCACATGCTTATAGTCCCTATATGTGTGATACAATGTGCCGTCCGCTTGCGTGGCAGGATGCTGGGATGCTGCAGATGGAGGCGAGATTCAGCGTTTGTCCCCACTTCGTGGCCTCGATTCGGAGCGCCTCGTCTCCCTCCGATGACGTCACTGCTCAAGCTCCCCTTTTCCTCCGCGCATGCGTAGACGTAAACAACGTAACACTGCTACAGAAACTCCACCCTACGCGCGTTTCGTGACTGCTGACGTCACTTCCTCAGGGGCAATGGAGTGTCCGTGGTAATAGGGGCTATTTAAACCCACTGGATTATCAATGCAAGGCTCCCATTGGATATGACCAAATTGGAAACCCCTGCTCATTACGTTGCACACTTTATCAATGTACAATCAATGAAATCCTTAATACATATACATCGGATAATAAAAAATTATAAAACCGCATTTACACAAAATTAACTCAACAGAAGACAGATAGTTAATGTGCATGCTAATAAATTCCAACAGTATCTTAACAACAATAATATGAATTTAAAATTTACCTTTAATATAAATCCACTTACCATTGACGTTCTAGACTTAACCTTATTCATTGAAAATGGATTAATTGAAACTAAGACCTTTTATAAGAAAGTAGATGCAAACACTTACTTACTAGCATCTAGTAATCATAATCCAAGATGGATAAATAATATTCCCAAGGGCCAGTTTCTAAGAACGAAACGCAATTGCTCACAGGAAGCAATATTTAACACACAGGCCAATGAACTAAAAACTAAGTTCTTTGAAAGGGAATATAACCATAATAAGGTAATAAAGGCACTAGAGGCAGCTAAAAACACAAATAGAGAGGAATTAATTAAAATGAATAAAAAGACCAAAATCAAACAGGATGGGGTAGAGTTTATTCCTTTCATTACGAAACACAAAGGCATGGCAAATAAAATTACAACCATAATCAATAAGCATTGGAGTATCTTACATGGTGATGTGAAGCTAAAAAATATATTACCCCAGCATCCACAGATAGTTTTTAAAAAGGCTGACAACCTCAAACTAAAACTTTCACCAAGTTGTCCATTTAACTAAGTAAAGACACGTAACACAACATGGTTAAAGGAACTCAATGGATACTTTTTATGTAATAAATGTATAGGCTGCAGATATGGTCAAAAATGTAAAGACTTTAAATCAAATATAACAGGTATATCATTCCCAATTAGGTCCTTCATTACTTGCAGGAGTCCTTTGGTGGTCTATCTGTTAGAATGCCCGTGTGGGCTTCAATATGTGGGGCGAACAGGTAGACCACTCAAGCGACGCTTGGCAGAGCATGTATATAATATTAGAAGAGGTTTGGAGACACATAGTGTCTCCAACCACTTTAAATTAAAGCATGATCAGAATCCAGCAGGGTTAATCTGTAAAGGAATCGAATGCCCAAAGCAAAACTGGAGAGGGGGAGATAAAATAAATCTGATATCCAGACGCGAAAGCTTCTGGATATACACCCTAAAAACCCTGACCCCAAGAGGACTCAATATAGAGTTTGATCTGGCTTCATTTCTAAAAGATGGATAGATCAATACGATATTGTTTGGATATCTGCCAGTATATTCCTCCACCTCAATAAATCTTTTTCCTCTGAGTTCTCTATAAGATGCAATAGAGGGTATTTCCTTGTGCAACATAGGTCAAGCAACCCCCTCCAAATTCATTTTATTAGCATGCACATTAACTATCTGTCTTCTGTTGAGTTAATTTTGTGTAAATGCGGTTTTATAATTTTTTATTATCCGATGTATATGTATTAAGGATTTCATTGATTGTACATTGATAAAGTGTGCAACGTAATGAGCAGGGGTTTCCAATTTGGTCATATCCAATGGGAGCCTTGCATTGATAATCCAGTGGGTCTAAATAGCCCCTATTACCACGGACACTCCATTGCCCCTGAGGAAGTGACGTCAGCAGTCACGAAACGCGCGTAGGGTGGAGTTTCTGTAGCAGTGTTACGTTGTTTACGTCTACGCATGTGCGGAGGAAAAGGGGAGCTTGAGCAGTGACGTCATCGGAGGGAGACGAGGCGCTCCGAATCGAGGCCACGAAGCGGGGACAAACGCTGAATCTCGCCTCCATCTGCAGCATCCCAGCATCCTGCCACGCAAGCGGACGGCACATTGTATCACACATATAGGGACTATAAGCATGTGAGTGCACTGGTTTATAGTCTTGTTTTATTGTATTAAATTGTGACGGTATCATACCATTGGCCCTACTGCACCGACACACTTTATTCGAGCAAATACCCAGTATGTACCTGGCAGATACCTGGAATGCGCCGCTCCTCACCTCTGACAAGCCCCGTTGCGTTTGCCTTCCCAGCCTGGGTTCATGCCTGGCTGACGGGCGGCTGATCTGTTAAATGATAATGATTAGGATTTAATAGGCTACAATGCTTCGCGTCTCTACCAGATGGCATAAATTCATGAATTGTAATGCAGTATATATATATATACGGTGCAGTATTGCAGCCAGCGGGAATAAAATGCTTCAATCCCTGCTTGGAAAATACCTCAATGCACTCGGGCAGAAAACAGTCACAAACCTCAATACACCCGGGTATACCCGAATTCGTGGGACTAGCCGAGCTCGAATAAAGTGTGTCGCCAGTGTATTCCCTTATTTTCCGGTATCACGCTGGGGAGAGGCCTCCCTCTAAGCAGAGGAGTCATCTCGCCTGGCAACATAGCAGAACTAAGGTGACGGGGAAGAAGTGAAAGATACCTTTTGAGGCCCTTTTTTAATCATTTTTAAGTAAGTAGCTGGCAACGGTGGGGGAGTTGATGTTTGACCAGAAGTATTGCGCAATGGTTGTTCTGTCTTTTATATCAACACAGATTCGATTCAATTACCTCTAAGGACCTCCAGAAAAGATTGGATTCCAGATTCAATATCCCTATCATCAAGGACAAATTGGACTTCTTTACTGTCAGGTTATATACCAGATAGTGCGCCAAGGACATTAATGTTTATTGTATGTTTTGTATTGTTTGTTTAGTTTGGGGATGATACCTTGAAGAAAAATGTAGCACTATCCCTAGTTTCTGGCAGAAGGAGCGCCAAAATGTGGATACGAACTGTGACCCTCTATCTGAGAATATGACCAATGGTACCCCATGGAGGCGAAAGATTTTTTTGATGAAGATGTCTGTCAATTTGGGAGAGTTGGGAAGACCTTTCAATGGAATAACATGGGATTGCTTTGAAAAAGGTCTACCACAACTAAGATGGTATTCATCCCTTTAAATACCGGCAGTACGACTATGAAGTCCATGGACAAGTGTGTCCATAGATGGTCCGGGATGGGCAGCAGTCGAAGGAGTCCTGGTGGTTTATGCAGGGTAGCCTTATTTTGAGCACATGTCAAGCACGAAGCAACTAATTCTTTGATGTCTTTTGCATGCCGGGCCAGCAAAAGGTTCGTTCCACAAGGTCGGTGGTCCTTCTAGCACCTGGGTGACCTGAAGACTTCGATGAGTGACCCCATTCAAGGACCTTCTTCTGATGAGGTGGTGAGGTAAACAATCGCCCATCAAGAACTACAAGACACTTAGGGATGTGGGTCTTGTACAATGTCTATGGACAAAAAGGTATCCGGGCGCTCTCTATAGATTGTGCTATTACCATGGATAGAATGAAATAAATGGAGAAATATTATCCAGCTCAGGGAACCCCTGTGTCCCCTTCTTCGTAAGGTATGGATGTCCAGGGATCCACCGTCCGCAGCTCAAACACCCTACAGGGGAGATGACCTTTTTCTCCTTAATACACAAAGAAAGATAAAGTAAACGAGGGGAGCGCGAATCAGGAAGATTCTACTACGGCTAATTCTTTAAGCTGGGGGAGCCCCCCCCTTGCCTGTGTCCACCCAGAGCCTGAGGAAACTTGATGACGCAAGCGAAACGCATTGCTCGATCCATCTGTTGTTTCTGTCCACTGGAGGCTTCCGTAGCCAGGAAGTGAAGGGTGCATTCCAAACTATATCGTGCGTTCCATTGCTCCATCGTGCTGCAGACACAAGAGGGAAGCAGTCGCCAGCGTGGAGAACACCTTCACAACCTGTCTACACCTGTCGGATTAATGTATGTGCTGTTAAGTTTTTATCTTTATTTTTACTATCATTAAATAAGTGTATATTACACCTGAACTCTCTATCTGCATTTTGGGGGGTCATGGAGGCATTGAGGACCTGAATGCTGTACAGCTGATAGGCGTGCAGTCCCAGGAAATCCCCTTCACAAAATTAAACCTTTATGGGTTTTGACTCACTCAGCTGATAGGCGTGCAGTCCCAGGAAATCCCCTTCACAAAATTAAACCTTTATGGGTTTTGACTGGCCCGTGTGAGTATTTGTATATATATTTATTTATTCTGAGTTCATCCACCAACCCTCCACCATCATATGTTATCATACACGTACTGATATCATTCCCTGGTTCTTTTGTATTACTCTGGGTGCAACTCGATGTCCTGAGGACCTGTGTGCTGTGCAGTGGCCGGACGGGAGGTGTGCTGTTCCAGGAGAAGCCCCTCTACAGAGTTAAACCCCGATGGGTTTTTACTCACACTGGCCCGTGTGAGTACTGTTAATAGTCTATTTGATTTCACTACCTCTTTTCCACTATGTGGGTACTATATCATCTCTGACTTTAGATCTCTATTTGATCTCTCAAATCACCAGTAGTAGTTGACTTTCTTTATTAGAATATACACTGTGGATTATCATATATATATCATTTGTTGAGTTCCTGATTCGCGCTCCCCTCGTTTTCTTGTACAATGTCTCTCAAGGCATCAAAAGAGTTGGCGGAGAGAATATATTTGGAGGGAAGAATGGGTTCCTGCTGATCCTCAGTTTTGTCATCCATGAAAAACTGACGGGAAAGAGCATCGGCTTTGATATTTTTAGAAACGGAAGAAAAGAGATAATAAAATTAAAACGGGAAAAGAAAAGCGACTACAGGGCTTGACGAGCCCCTAAGCGTCGAGTGCCCTTGATATAGAGCAAATTCTTGTGGTCAGTGAGAATAATGATCAGGTTCTCTGTGCCTTCCAACAGATGTCTCCATTCCTCCATGTCACAGGAGACAAGACCAAATACACCTTTATATTTAAAGAATCAGTCACTGGGCAAAACAGGCAGTAAAATAAATTGCGGTTTATTCGGATAAGACCTCGGAAACACACAAAATACAAGATACAGAGAATATACACACTTACTGGGGTCTGGGGAATGAGATCTAGCCCTTTCCTAGTTGCAAGGCGCCTGTTTCAGCAACGGCTTACCTTGATAGGACCCCGGTCCTGGACTCCTGGACCGAAATCCAGCCTGCTGGCTAGGCCTTTCCTCCCCAATGCTTCTCTGTGTGAATAGCTCTTTCACTCAAGTCTAGTATCAAGCCTTCACAGAACAAGAATATCCCCATAGGGGCTACCTATAAATGGTTAATAAAAAACATACCACAGTAAATGCAGAGTAATCCATAAGTGTAATTGAATAAAGTATATATGTGAAAATAAAAGGATTTATAATAAAGAAAGTGTGTTTACAGTGATGGTTAAAAAACAGTTTTGGTTAAAAAAAAGGGGGGGGTTGTGTGCACAATATAGTAAGCATCAATAGTGATCTTCTAAAGAGATAACTGTTCCACCAAGTTGGTGAAGAGGACCCAAGGAACTCTATAATACAGGGGGCCAAGCTAGTGGTGGGGGGGACCTACCAATAGCGAAGGACGGATCAACCGCATGCAGGGACCCATCACCATATTCACATACCCCAATAAAAGGGGCACTAGAGACATATATATATATATATATATACACAGGTACCAGGCATCATGATGCCAAAATAGGACACGGTCACTGTGAGCACATATTGATATGGCATACGGGCATAGCTGCCTAAAACAAGCAACTCATATTCAGATCTTTGTTCATGCCTGCTGAAACCATGGTGCCCAGGGTCCTAGTCCATTTTGACTCTTTTTGGAACAGCATTTTCTGTATGTTGCCTCCACATCATCCCATCTTTATGCCATCTATTATCTGGTACCGTAGTTGACTCACAATATGCCCAGCCTGTGTGAAGTGATGTGATACTGGCGCTTCAGGGTCACACCTACGTATAGCAGCCTTATGCTGTCCGATCCGATCCTTCACCCTCTGGGTGGTCTCTCCCACATAGCCCTTGCCACATGGATATTTAATTAAATATATGACATCTTTAGAGAGGCACGTATAGAAATCTGTAATCATGTATATCTTACCAGATAAAAGATGCTGAAACGTAGAACCCTCCACAATATTGTTACAATGATTACAACTACAACATCTGTAGCATCCCAACCTGGGAGTGCCCATAAAGGTTTGCTTGGTAGTGGTCCCCCCAAGGTCAGCCCTAACCAGATGATCCCGCTAATTTTTACCTCTCTTATATGAGAATAATGGAGGTCATTAGGAGTTGTAGCTAATAAGGGATCACTACTAATAAGAGACCAATGCCGTCATATAATGTTCTTAATAGGTCCACTATTAGTGTTGTAAGTGGAGACAAATGGGATTGAAAATGTCTTTTTATCATGGACCTCTTGCCCAGTGGGGGTCCAATTCTCAGCCTTTACACGTTGATCAGACAGTACTTAAGCAGGGTAACCCCTAGAATGAAATTTACACTGAATTTTATCCATGCCCTCAGTGATCTTAGATGGAGTGCTGATGATACGCTTAGCGCGTAAAAATTGACTATATGGTAATCCCGCGGTAGTGCCAGGAGGGTGAAAACTTGTGAAGTGTAACAGGTTGTTTCTATCTGTGGGTTTGGAGAACGGACTCCAGTTTGCCATTATGCACACTAATGATTGTGTCCAAAAAATTAATGCGTACAGGGTCATGTGCACATGTGAACTTAATGGTTGGGTGGGCCATATTGAGATCTGAGACAAAGCTCAATAATGATGTTACATCACTCTGCCATATTAAGAGCACATCATCTATGAACCGCACCTACATACACCCATAGTTTACAAAGGAATGATGATGATACACATTATCAATTTCAAATAAAATGTTGGCGTATGTGGGTGCTACGTTCGAGCCCATGGCCGTACCCTGAGTTTGGATGTAATAATTGTCTTCAAACAGGAAATAGTTGTCATGTAATATGATCTCTAATAAGTCCACAATTAGCATGCCTTCTCTAGGAGAGAACACGTTAGCCTGTTCCACGGACTCTTTAACCGCCAATATCCCGTCCACATGAGGGATATATGTATACAGACTATTAACATCAAGGATAGCGAGTAACAGTGGTGTATCCAAGGTGGGTAAAATTCTAATCTTCTCTAAGAAATCTGTTGTGTATCTGATGTACTATCTACTACTGTTCACCAAAGGTCTAAGCAATTTATCTAAAAATATCGAACAAGGTTGAAAAACTGAATCTGTCCCTGCCACAATTGGTCTACCAGGTGGAAGGGAGAGATTCTTATGAATCTTGGGGATGGTGTAAAGCACAGGAACTATAGGATCCTTCTTGATCAGAAATTCCTTTTGTTTCAAAGAGATAACCCCACTCTCCATTGCAGCAACAACTACCTTGGATATCTGGATATTCTGAACACATGATACATAAAGCTTGGCCCCCTGCAGACGCACTTACCATAACTCCCTCCTACTGTCACTGTACGTTCTCCCTACCTACCAATTAGACTGTAAGCTCCTCGGGGCAGGGACTCCTCTTCCTTAATGTCTAAAGCACTTATTCCCATGATCTGTTATTTATATTATCTGTTATTTATTTGATTACCACGTGTATTACTGCTGTGAAGCGCTATGTACATTAATGGCGCTATATAAATAAAGACATATAATACAATAAAGCTTGGCCCCCTGCAGACGCACTTACCAGAACTCCCTCCTACTTTCTCTGTACGTTCTCCCTACCTACCAATTAGACTGTAAGCTCCTCGGGGCAGGGACTCCTCTTGCTTAATGTTACTTTTATGTCTAAAGCACTTATTCCTATGCTCTGTTATTTATTTGATTACCACATGTATTACTACTGAGAAGCGCAATGTACATTAATGGCGCTATATAAATAAAGACATACAATACAATACAATATCCTTTCTTGTACCCTGTGCGTGGGATTTGAGGTGACTAATTTATAGGAATTACCATCCGCTAGCTGTTTTAGGATTTCATTCCTATAGTCAGTTTTATTCATGACCACCAGTGCATCCCCCTTTATCAGCTGGTTTAATGACGAGACTAGTCTTAATGGGCACAGCGCAGTTCTTGGAACAAAAGGAGCTCAGCAGAACTGGTTCCTTGTCAGGCCAATAGATGAATGGATTGTGGAGTTGCAACCATGGGATGCCAAGAATCACGTCCACCGAATGGGTGTGAATGGCATGCTGCTGGATCTCTTCTGTGTGGTCCTCACCTGTACAAAGCTGAAAGAGAACGGGCTGTAAAGAGATATATGCTGGTTGCAGAGGTCGACCATCTATGGCTTCTAAACCTACTGGGCATTTCTTGCGAAAGAGGGGAATGTTATTTCTCTCGCCGAAGCCTTGATAAAATTGCCTCCCAACCCGGAATCCAGAAAGGCCATTGCAGAAGTGTGGAAGCCCTCGCCGGTAAGCGTAACAGGAAGCAAGATCCTGGTAGGCAGCTGTTTAGCTGTGATAGGGGATGTAGAAAGTGTTCCTAATGTGATTTCCCTGGACCTTGGGCGTTGCCGTTCTCCTGACTTGTGGAGGCAAAAGAGTACCTGATGTCCGGGATTGCCACAGTAGAGACAGAGACCGGTTTTGCGTCGACGCTGTTTCTCGCTAGAAGACAACTTGTTACCTCCAAGTTGCATAGGCTCTGGGATATCTGATGGAAGGGGTTCAGCTGTACCAACATGGGAAGAAGGAACCCTCGGAGTAATCTGCCGATGATGGGATCTTTCAGTTCACTTCTCTTGCAAACGTTGATCAATGCAAATACATATGGCGATGAGTTCCTCGAGATCAGTGGGGCGTTCATGTGCAGCGAGCTCATCCTTTAAAATCTCCGTAAGACCTTGCCAGATGGCAGCTGCTAACGCCTCGTCATTCCATCCGGTCTCGTTGGCAATGGTGCGGAACTCTAAAGCATATCTGGCCACGGATCGATTTCCCTGAGAAATATGAAAAAGAGAGGAAGCGACAGTTACCTTGCTACCAGGCATATCAAAGACTCTGTGGAATTAATTGTCCGATATCCTGAGTGAGATAAAATCTTTGTTCCCAGATGGGAGAAGCCCAGGCCACGGCATCATCAGTGAGTAGCGATATAATGTGTGCCACCTTGGATCTTTGAGAAATGAATCGAGAAGGCATTAGTTCGAACTGTAGGAAACATTGATTCAGAAAACCCCTTCAGCCATGGGGGTCGCCACCATAACGGTTGGGTGTGGAAGGAGGACATAGGCATAGAAGCAATAGTTGCTGCAGAAGGCCCCGAAGGGACTGGACTAGGAGGTGGGGTTTGTACCGGTCAGTAAAGAACATGAAATTCTGGTGCAATAATTCCATGCAATGGTCATTTTGTTCAAAGTATTTTTCAATTTTGGAAAACATGCGTGTGTGCTCAAGACTCGCCCCACCTCAGCGGGGTCCATGTTTGTTGGGCTGAGCATACTGTAATGGAGTGCTCACCACAAACAAGTCGTAACCGCGAGGCCGAGGGGGGGATTTGATATTACACTAACCCACAGCCGCGTGGGCGCATCTGGAGTGTAGATTGGTTGAGGTAGCTGGGTCAGAGGGTAGTAGAGGTCTGGAAGGACAGTAATACTTGCCGAGATTGGTGTTGGAGAGTAGCGGATCATAGCAGGTACTAGCCGTGTTCTGGATTGAAGTGTATATACTGTATATGCATCTTAACCCAGGCTGTGCTCAGAGCTGTGAAATGTAGCAAGCAAAAGCTTACAGGGGACCATGTTATATGGTTTTGAAGCAAAAGGTGGCACTGTGCTCATTTGCATGTCATTTCCCAGAATCCCTTGCTGCAGTGGAAGCACTGTATGCTGAAGATAATGGTGAAAGGCAAGGTTGCAGACCTGTCTAAGACATGCAAATGAGCATACAGTAATATTTCCATTTGCTATATATATATATATATAAAACAAGAAAAATAAATAGTATTAACGCCTACAAAACCCCCACTGACACAGAAGTGGCAAAGCTATGAAAGTATTGCAACCAACATGTATATAGAGCATTAACCATGCATTAAAAATATATAACAAAAAAAAATAGAATATAAAAAATAAAATAAAAACAAATGAAATAAATTATATGTAAAATATACAATACAAGTGAATGTCCAATCCCAAAAATACTGTCCTTCAGAGTCTCTGCAGCCTGAAAAAGGGACCACCAAATCACTCATGGATATCTAAGAAAAAAACAAGAAACCAACAGGCGCACTCATAGTGTAGTAGGTAATTTTTTTTATATGGGACTGGTACATGTAAAAATGCGCACTCACAAACATGACAGGAACATAAGCAGATATGAGTAATACTCAATCGCCAATGGTAACAGGATAATAACAGACAATTCGTCCTGGAACTCCACCATGTGCTGTTGGTCTCAGTAACGCATCGCTTCTGTGTACCAAGTGCCGATTACTTCCTCACTCCAACTGGAATCTCGCGAGAGTTGTGACGTCAGCGGGAGCTCCTAGACAATCTCTGACTCCTCTCCGTTGGTGAACACAGCATGTACTCTGCTCTCAATATGATCCAAATGTCCGTGAGCTGATATATGCGCATATAATGACATATAAAATGATCCGAAACACCCTACGCATTTCGTCCTTAAGACTTCGTCAGGGGGTATAAAAACATGGAGAATGCAACCATAATTTATATATGTGATGACCAATCATAGCTAGACTTCACTAATTGTGTAATTGACAACATACAAGTAGTTTTAACTACTTTCACGGCTGTGTTAAAGCGACTGAAAGGATAAAATGATAATAGTTCATATAATACAAATATAGAGAGTGGAAATAATAATAATACATATAATATAATTATAAGCAAAATTCATCAGCTAAAGAGGAATAACCAATCTAAATATGCATATAAATAAATAAATATAAATATATATTTATATACTAAAGGATTGAAATGCGCAAAAGGAGTCATTTTTATATAAATTATTTTAAATCTGGCATTTGCATAAAGAGAATAAGATTGAATTTCAGGGGTAAAAGGGAATCAGAGGGAACAATGAAATATATAACATCATCAGACAATAATAACACTATACAAAACAAAAAATATATACCATAATCACAAAATTACTTAAGCAGAGAACATATATATGTACAGTGGTTGACAAATCACCAAAAAATCAACTCGCTACACAAAAAAATCTACTCGCCACCTAGTACCAAACGTGTGCTGCTTGGGCCAATATTTACTCGCCCGGGGGTTAAATCCACTCGCCCGGGGCGAGCAAATGTATACGTTTGTCGAACACTGTATATATATATATATACATATGTCCAAATGATATTTAACAGAGGAAAACAGAGAACAGAGCACAGACGAAGAGACCAATGGTGGCATGTTGCTAGATGGCAAGTAAAATTAATATTATTATATACAATAATCAATAAACGAGTAGATTTAGGTAAACTCCGGAGGGAACAAGAAAACCTGTTCAACCCAGACCTCCAGAGGAACCCATCTATATATACTAATGTAAAATGAATATAATATGTACATTTTAGAAAAATTATATAAATATATCAAATAAACAAAATATATTACCAGACCAATACTAACCAAATGACAGGTCTCAATCTGAAGGGAACAAGAAATCTCGTTCAAACCAGACCTCCAGAGAGACCCGCCATTAATAGAGAACAGAAAATCACACCACTGTGCTAATATCAATGGTGTCATTAAGGCCATTGGGATGTAGTGTCCCCAAGACATAAACCCAATAGGTTTCCCTAACACATAGCTGTTTGAATCCCCAAATAGGAGGGTGAAATATGTTCTATGCCCATAATGGACAATGAGCAAGGGTTCTTGGCATGAATGTTTGTATAATGACGTGATAAACTATGTAGTTGGTAACCATGTAAGGCATTTCTTCGATGCTCAAGAAATCTAGTACTCAAAGCTCTAGAGGTGCGACCTACATATTGTAGGCCGCCCTGACATGATATAAGGTATACCACATACACACTCAAACAGTTAATATAGCTCTTTACCTCATAAGAAGTACCAATACTATGTGATGTGAATCTATGACTTTTATTTATGTGCCTACACATTATACATCGACTTCTCCCACATGAGAAGTTGCCCTTAGTTAGGGGATTCTTAGATCTGTCTAGATGAATATTCTGTGGGGACTTCAATTTACTAGTTACTAATTTTTATTTCGTGTCAATGTTCATTTCGTGATATTTCTGCATCACGTCTGCATGTGTTATTTCTATATGTGCCCTTGTATTGTCATCTTCACTTTATCACTTTAGGGTGTTGGTGTGTGCATCAAGTTTGTTCATGTCCCGCTTCGAGATCGTAGATACTACATGGAGTATATGAGACTTCTATATTTCTGACATGTCGTATAAAAATGTTCTGTCGGTTACAAGCAGTTCATAGGACATAGTTTGCTTAAGGAGTACAGTATGAATGTTGGCTCCGGATAGACATACTCTTGTCAATTACAAGTTGTCTCATTGGGCATATATACTAAAAGCCCATTGGTCACTCTATTTAGGAATAGATTGTTGTGACCATACATGGTATCTTGTTTTCGATTTTAGACTATTTTAGTCATTGTAGTTATAGTATTTATTATAGTGGGACATTGATAACAATATATCTTACAGTGATGCACACATCATTACACATGTTTTTTGTTTAATTTATTGGTTTTTGTGAGGTTGCTGTGTGTGCTATGCGACTTCATGCTGGAATGGGTCACTCTATGTATATGATTAAGCAAATAACCAAATACATTCTAACATGCTTTAAATATGCCAACATAACATAGTCTCCCCAAATGGCCCCATCGGCCAGGTGCCTTGCTTTATGTAGCTTGGGCACTTATAATCACAGATCCTCATACAGGTCCTTAAGGTCGTGTCCATATATGGGTGCCGTTATGTATACAGTGGGGTTAGCCCTTGAGGAATAAAGAGCCTGCGCTAGATTACATTTTGCACATTGAGTTGCCTGTGTAAGTTCGCGCATGCGCGAACCGCCACTATAGTGGCAATATGCACCAATCGGCCACTGTAGCTCGGTCAACTGTCTACCACTCTGGGAAGCAATATGGCGATGCGTGTCAGCAGTACTTTGCGTGTCACGACACAAGGAAGCAAAACAAGTCCGCGCATGCGCGATCGTGCCTGGTATTAGACCATTGAGGCCACCGTAGTCGAAGGGGAGGTTTTGATAGATCCAAGATGGCGATGCGTTCCAGCAGATGCATGCGTGTCACAGCAGCGAGATTTCGCGGGCAATGTTGCCCCTACACGGGTGAGTTTGATTTAATTTTGATTTGTTTGGGTATATAAGGTGGTGGATTAGCATTCACTTATTGCACGTCCCTGAGGAAGGTCACGTTGAGTGTACCGAAACGTTGGAGGTGGTGCCATGTTACTTTGATTACAACTGCATTGGAACTACTAAGACTGTGTGCTGTCTCGTTTTTTCCGGACTCCAATCTGGTAAATTCTACTTTTTATATATATATTGTGACAAACGCCCCTCTTTTGTAGTGCTGACGTCTGTCTGGGTTCTTCCCGACACAGTCTTCAAGGGTTAATTATACAACAAACAGGATCATGCAAAGTATTATGCTGCTTAACTCAGGCTTCTGCCTGCTTTATTTTCATCCAAGTAAGGTACTGCAGCTTTAACATGTGTAGGTTAGAGGTACTCAGATACTTTCATTCAGCAGTTCACACATTTCAGTGTTACAATATTTCCCACACTGTTATTTCAAGAAATAAAACCAAAATCATATAAGCAAATCCTATCCCTTTCAGGGATCTAACTACACATCAGAATCAGTCTCTCTAACAGCTGCTGGCCAACTAAACTGGTTCCCTAGCTTAAAACAATGCTCTCTCATTTAGGGACACAAGATACAGCACAGTCTTTTAGCAACAGCAGTAATCATTTGTTTTGTCTTATCTGTTCGTGGTGTCCAGGCAAATCCTCTGGTACTGTCATACGTGGAGAGGCCGTCAACCTCGATACTGGATGCAGGAGAGTAGCGACACCCCCAGCCCCCAGGCTCCAAGGAGAGAGAGTGAAATGCAAAACCTCTCTGCTCTAAATACCTGTGCATGTGATTAGAAGAGCAGGTGAGGGAGAACTAGAGCCATTGTAATCTGTGGTCTGGATTTTCCATCCAGCTGCCTGAGGTAATGGGAAGCTGTGGAACGGATCATTTGTAACTATTCCTGCACTTTCTGCTCTAAAATGGGGCAGAAAGCTGCCTAACATCTTTGGACTATGTCACATATCCCCCTCCCCAGCTCACACCTACTGGGGTGAGCGGCCATGGACCTCACTGGGGTGAGCATCCTACCTGAAATACTTGAGCTAACTCCTCAGTACAACATTAAGTATTCACATGACACGAATATGAACTTCATTATATAATTTACCAACTGAAAGGGCCATCAACCCTGTATATTAATTTGTAGTTTAGCTACATTTTCAACACAGAGAACCAATATAACACTGTACCCTTGACAAAATGCTTATTCTAGAGGCCTAATATACCTTAACTACAATAGCTTATTTGCATAGTTAAGTGTCCGTGACATAGTCCACACGTGTAATAACAAAAAAATATCGGTCAATTCCCCAAACACATTTTTTTTTTTTTTTTTTCTTTGACTTCCAGTCCATTACATTTCCTTACTTTATTTCATAGGCCGCTGCAAACTGCAAATGACTGGACTGTTTCTTTAGCTTCTGACGGAACTCTGGGCCCGGATAGTCTTTGTCTTTATATTGTGGCCCAGAGTGGTGAGATCCGGAAAAATTCAAGGCCAGCGTTGACCTTCGTCGCTTTTGATTTGCGACCTTTGAACCTTTAAGGTACTTCTTACTGCCATGTATTTTCTCACGACCATCACTCTCAGAGATTTGGGATTTTTCCTTTGGGGCAATTATATGGTACTTAGAAGATGAAGCACTGACTACCTGGAGCACCTTCACCTTGATGGGGCTCTCACTAACTCCGGCTGTACCCTGTGGCATTTTACCTTTGCAGCCGGCAGGCATGTAGTCTTGGACCTCTCTTTCCTGAGGTCTACATTTATTCAGGCGGAAGTACCGCTGGATAACCAGTGACGCATTTCTCAGGGTTTGATAGCGAATCCTGTTCTGTGTCATCCTAGTCAGAGACTGGATTTTTATAGTTGCTCCTTTCATAATGAGGAACCTGTTTCGTACCATGCGGGCACGGTAGAATGATTGAAGAACACAGGCTGCTTTA
Source organism: Ascaphus truei (assembly GCF_040206685.1). Taxonomy (NCBI): domain Eukaryota; kingdom Metazoa; phylum Chordata; class Amphibia; order Anura; family Ascaphidae; genus Ascaphus; species Ascaphus truei. The sequence goes on along the minus strand of NC_134485.1, from coordinate 121,919,407 downwards.
TTCCGGTGATTGAACACACGAATTTTCATCCCTCTGTAGGCAGCCTGTAGGATGATAGTTGCGGCGCGTTTACGCTGATAATTTTCTCTTTCCCTTCTTCCTTGGATAAGAGCTTTGCAGTGCTTCTGAATTATTCTAATGCTTTTCTCCTTTTTCAAAATGTTAAGTTCCTCCACGAGAGAATTCTGTTTTGTGCATACATCTCGCAATTCTGTTCTCAGAGCGTCCATTTCTTCCTGGTGCTGGCTCTGAGTGTGCATCAGTGCTTCCTGCACTTCTAATTTTTCCTGAGTGAACTGTTTCTTTATTTTTTCTGCTTGGTCAGTCAAATCTGAATTTTTCAATTTCAGAGTCTCATTTTCTTGCTTTACAGTCTCTAACTCACTTAGGGCAATCTCATGGGTTTGCTTCAACATTCCCAGCTCTGTGTTCAGACCGTGGCCCTCCAGGCGCAAGTGTTGCACCTCTGTGCTGAGCGCATGAACCTCTTGTAGAGCCTTCCCGTATTTCTGTTTTAGGATAGCAATCAATTTGTCAGACTTAATCTGTTTTTCATCCATGGTGACAATTACGGTGTTGGCCTTTTCCAGACTAGTCGTCACCTCTTCCAGCTCACTCCGTAAGAGAGACTCTGTTTTCTTCAAAGCCTCGTGCTCTTGTAAAGCTGGAAGTATACACCTCTGTAACTCGGCGTTCGCTTCTCGCACCTTATTGTTAGATTCTTGCTCCTTCTTCCAACATTCTCGCTCCTTCACCAAATCCTGCCACAGGACTTCATAATTATGGCGGGCAGCTTGGAGTGCAGAAACCAAAGCCTCTTTATCCTGGTTCAAGGATTCAGCTTCCCTTTGCTCCTCCTTTTCCTTTGCCACTGTTCCCGTGACAATTCTGCCGATCACTCCGGTCTGCAGCACATCTCGGCGCCTTTCTGACGCATGTCCTGACAGCGCAGGTTCAAGTGGCTCGGTCACTTCCCCTGTGACTTGAGGGACAGTTTTCTTTTTCTTCTTTCTTTTTGCTTTATTAGCTCCAGAGATATCAGTGGTACTGGGCACACACTCACTGGTATCAGCTTCCACATCTTGCTTGCACACATAGGGCGTTGCTTGCTTTTGCAGCTGTTTGTCTTTGAAAATTTTGGGGCACACATCTTCCATGTGACCTACTTTATGACAGGCCCAGCATACTAAATTCATCTGTGGGTACGGCTCTCCTCCAGGGGCCACATACGAGTCATCATCATCATCATCGTCGTATGGCCTGAAGGGACACTGTTTTTCATGATTATGTACATTACAAAATAAACATTTCACGTCGGCCATTTTAGAAACCCGGCAGGAACAATTTGCTAGCTGCAATTTCACTCCCTTCAGCAACTTGCATACAGCACTTGCTAGCTGCCAATTCACTCACTTCAGCAAAATGCATTAGCTTTACAAACAGCACTTGCTAGATGCAATTTTTTTTTCTTCTTCAGCAAAACATTTTGATTTTCTGTTTGGGTTCAGGGTGCTATTGCATCCACACTTCGCACATTCTCTGTGTATGCTAGAAGCACAACTGATATACACATTGGGACAGACTTCACTCATAGCATCTGTACTTTAGTTCAGCTCGGCGGCCATTTTAAACCCCCGCATTTATTTGCAAACCCACAGACTTTTTAGTGTCGACCCGCATTCTCCACCATATGTGACAAACGCCCCTCTTTTGTAGTGCTGACGTCTGTCTGGGTTCTTCCCGACACAGTCTTCAAGGGTTAATTATACAACAAACAGGATCATGCAAAGTATTATGCTGCTTAACTCAGGCTTCTGCCTGCTTTATTTTTATCCAAGTAAGGTACTGCAGCTTTAACATGTGTAGGTTAGAGGTACTCAGATACTTTCATTCAGCAGTTCACACATTTCAGTGTTACAATATTTCCCACACTGTTATTTCAAGAAATAAAACCAAAATCATATAAGCAAATCCTATCCCTTTCAGGGATCTAACTACACATCAGAATCAGTCTCTCTAACAGCTGCTGGCCAACTAAACTGGTTCCCCAGCTTAAAACAATGCTCTCTCATTTAGGGACACAAGATACAGCACAGTCTTTTAGCAACAGCAGTAATCATTTGTTTTGTCTTATCTGTTCGTGGTGTCCAGGCAAATCCTCTGGTACTGTCATACGTGGAGAGGCCGTCAACCTCGATACTGGATGCAGGAGAGTAGCGACACCCCCAGCCCCCAGGCTCCAAGGAGAGAGAGTGAAATGCAAAACCTCTCTGCTCTAAATACCTGTGCATGTGATTAGAAGAGCAGGTGAGGGAGAACTAGAGCCATTGTAATCTGTGGTCTGGATTTTCCATCCAGCTGCCTGAGGTAATGGGAAGCTGTGGAACGGATCATTTGTAACTATTCCTGCACTTTCTGCTCTAAAATGGGGCAGAAAGCTGCCTAACATCTTTGGACTATGTCACAATATATATATAGGAAAACACAGGGGGTGCCCAGTGCTACATCTTAATGACAAAACATACATGGTAATAATTACAAGAAATGATGCTTCAATACTAATAACATTGCTAATGCTAATAATAAAATATGGTTTTTTAGTTAGAAATTTTGGCCAAAACATCATAAGCTTGCACACCAAACGTCAAGGTAAACCATAATAAGTGCAAGTCCTACACTACACTGCATTTGTTCCCAATACCTCTGTATGAGGGGGAAGAACCATAATAGATTCATTACCTGCAGCAAGATGAGACAATCCACCATTAAAAAGGGGGAGTTGACGTGAGCTCTGGGGGAGGTGCAGTGTAGTGTAGGACTTGCACTTATTATGGTTTACCTTGACGTTTGGTGTACAAGCTTATGATGTTTTGGCCAAAATTTCTAACTAAAAAAACATATTTTATTATTAGCATTAGCAATGTTATTAGTATTGAAGCATCATTTCTTGTAATTATTACCATGTATGTTTTGTCATTAAGATGTAGCACTGGGCACCCCCTGTGTTTTCCTATATTCATGTGCCACAGCCCAGTTGCACTCTATGTGGCATTACATATAGTCAATATTAGGAGGGTGTGGGCATTTGAGCTTGCTGGGTTTGTGTGTTTAATATATATATATATATATATATATATATATATATATATATATATACAGTGTTCGACAAACCTACACTACCGACACACTTTATTGAAGTGTGGTCGGTACCGCAAGCCGGGAAATCTCCCGGCTTGCTAGTGGCCGCCCCTCGGCGTGCCGCGCGTCATAGACGCGCGGTCACGCGTCATCGGGAGCGTGCGCCCCCTGCACGCGTGTCCAGGGGCTCCCCGAGGGAGCCCTGGTGTCCCGCGATCGCGGGACAGCGGCAGGGGGTTCCGGGGGACCCGGCGGACCCGGCAGCGGTAGGGAGAGCGCCCCGATCGGAGGGCGCTCTTCCGCTGCTTCGGCGTGCGCCCGTCACACTCGGGCGCGCGCCAGGCTACTGCTGCGGCACAGAACGGGCAAATGCTCGAATAAACTGTGCCGCAGCAGTATACATTTGCTCGCCCCGGGCGAGTGGATTTAACCCCCGGGCGAGTAAATATTGGCCCAAGCAGCACACGTTTGGTACTAGGTGGCGTGTAGATTTTTTTGTGTGGCAAGTAGATTTTTTGGTGATTTGTCAACCACTGTATATATATATATATATATATATATATATATATATATATATATATATATATATATATATATATATATCAACCACACAGAGTTGGTGCCGCAATCAAAACCATCCCCCATAGATCAATATAAATCACTAGGCCAGATGTAGGGTTAAATTTACCCTCTGGCGGTGCTAACAACCCAATATGATATACGAACACATAAAGAAAAAGAGGGTTTGTTGAAAGCACACAAAATATATGTGAAAGTACAAAATGGATTTTATTAGAATACAAAACACAAAAATAATATTAAAATATACCTAAACACATACTAAATGAACACTGCTGAACCAAAGAATACACAATAAAAATGTAGGGACCCAAAATATGTAATATGCAAAATACATAGGTATGATAATGCAAATCCAGCGGGAAATAATTTCCCCTGGAAATGCAATGGAGATCGGCCGATCAGCAACACATGATAATACAAATGACTGAAAAAAAACAATATCTACACAAACCCAAGTAAATATAGAAAAAAGAGCAACAATGAAAATATAATAAATGAATACCCTAGATGCTGTGTAGCCAGAAGGTGGTGGCTAAACCCTGGCAGGTATAATAAAGAGCCAGAGAAAGACAAAAAATAAATGTCTAAAATATGCAGAGGTGGGGTCCCCTCAAAGACTAAAATGGAAACAATGAGTCAGCAGAGAAAACAAGGGAGAAAAACATGAGAAAATAACTCCCTAATTCCACAGCTAGGTGTAACTGATATAAGCTGTGGCAGACAAAAATGAGAGTGTCCCAAAGGCTACCGTGGAGCAAGGAAATGTCCAGATACTTGCAATGATGCTGCACCAGACATCCAGAGAAGGGAAGTCCAAGACAGAGGTAAGTAAGAGGCAATGCAAGCCCCCGGCATCCCGCTCACTGTTAGCATCAGGCAGCAATCATACAGCAGTCACAGAGACCGGACAAAACAACATCAGCAGTAAAGCTCCAAACAAGGAGATGGTCAGCACGGTGCAGCGGTGGGACACAGGAAAGTGAGTGGTATAGATACTCCAACGGCCGTTTCGCCGTAAGAGAGCGAGCACAAACCCACAGACAAACATTCTGACAGACAAACATTTCAGTTTTATATATATATATATATATATATATATATATATATATATATATATACACACATCTACCATTATGCTCTGCTACATTACATAGTGGCAGTCTCTTAATAACATAGGCATTATCAGTTGCCATAAGAGTTAGACCCTATGGAATATGGAAATCGGGGTGCATTAACATTTGCTATTAAACAATTCAGAATTTTAATCATAAGTATTGAAGTTTAGCTTTGATCACAGTTTTTCATACAGTCTGAGACCTAGGAGCTTATACCAATAGCACCTCCTATTATATGGTCAATGTATATTCCTTATGAGATTTTGGGGATACTCATCAAGACCTCACTTAGAAGCATTGCACTACATCTAGGGTGCGACTTTAGGATACTCCAGACTTTAGCTAGTGTTTTTATAATCTACCTTTAGTACACACTATTTACCATTTCATGATACTACATTGTATCTGTATAGACATGTGCATTGTACTATACTGTGATCTGGATTATAACTTCACCTATTATTAATGTTAGTGTTGTTTATGTCATGTTAGTTTTATGTGTCACGTTATTTTAATATATACCTAATAATGGTTAGATTTTAATATAGTGTTAATTATAGCACTTATATTCTGTGGATTGTGATGCTGCTGTTGGTGTTGACCTTCATCCCATGAATTTTTCTGACATTGAATTATGAATTAATTTGCTTTTTTCTTTCCCTGACCCACACTCTTTTTTGTGTGTACTATTGGTATTAGTAAGTGGGAATCACTTTGTTTTTAATACCGGACTCTCATTGTGTGTTTTTTCTCGCTCCACTATGTGATATCACTGCCCATGGCCCTATTCTTGTATGCTGATAATGCACTGAAATCATGGGACAGAAGTACCCATTAAGGACCCCACTACAGCAAGATGATTTTATCTGGAAGATTTTGGACCGACACGAGCGCTCGCGCATGCGCGATGATGGGATACCAAGATCCCCAGAGGGACCAATCGGAGATCACGTTACTACGTGATGACGTCATCGGGAGGACTGATGAACTGTGATGAGCGCTCGCGCAGGCGCATTTGCAGGGATACCAAGATCCCCTGATGTGGAGTCTACAGGACTCACTGGGAGGTGGGACCGCCTACAGATGAAGACGACGAAGACCCGGATGTGCGCATGCAAGCGCAATGCACCATGGACTGAGACATTTCATTGGGTAGTTACTGGATGTTTTTAAGTATCTTCACCTGGGTTGGGGGCTATGTATGTTGGACATTTTATTGTGTATGCTATCTTCACTTGAGAAAGACCACTTTTTGATGGTTGAAACGTTGTGTATTTGATATAATAAATTCTTTAAATCCGTAGAGCCCTGAACCGTCCGTTTTTTGCTGACTTTGGAGTCTGTCATTCACAGGGACTCCCCTGGATCAGGAGCACCGGTAACAGCAAGTATCAGTTATAATTTTCAGTTTTTGGTGTGCAGCATTTATCTTGTTTTTTGTTTTTTTTTAGATTTTAATATAGCCATATACACGAGTAGAGTGCTAGACAACGGGGGCCTTTTCTGTTCTTGTCCTCTCAAGACCTGTGGTCTTGTTTATGATCATTAAGAAGCATAATGTCCTCTCCTAAATAGACTTCTGTGTCCTGTAGAATGATCCCCTACCTTCTCAGCTTGTCCAATTACTAAATTGTCTACTTTCTATAAGGTATTTGATGCCACAGTTTCCCCTTTAGAAATATTATTCTTACAATAAATGTTGCTTTTTCATAAATTCTGAAAATCTTTAAGTACCAATGTGTAAAATGTATCTACAAAATTACCTTTCGATTGATATGAAAAGAAACATGATCTACAGTAGGTTTAAAGGATGAATGTACTGTATGATCGGACAGCCTATTGTGTAGGAAGAAATAGAATCAGACATTGATACTGTACATGTAAAAAATTATTAACAGTGGTAGATCCACTTGAATCACTGACCAACCACTAAATTGGATGTTGGCATCTTCAACTAAAGTATTCGATTCCATCCACAATGAGGCAAGATTATCCAGATGTTTCCAGTCTCTGGAATAAAAAATACGAACAGGATCCTTTTTGTTTTTTATTTAAAAATATCTTTGCAATGTTAATTTGCGTATAAAATTATTGAGATCAACAAAAGCTCAAACGCATCAGCACCAGCACTTGGAAAAATAACAATCCTCTATTTAAAACCTTAATTTGAGTGAGCACATGAGAAGAGAGATTAAATATCCTATTGGGTTCAGTGGGGCACAGAGTTCTTTAATCTATATATTTTTTTATCTTTTGATCTTCCTCCCTGACCTAACCCCTTTTCCATGTGTGCTTCTCTTTTTCTTTGCTGTGGGGAGAACTTTTTAAAACATGTATGTTGTTCCTCCCCATATGATTTTAAATTCCTCTCTTTAAAAAAAATGGTTGTTGTGTTTGTAATTATGATTTACATACATTACATGCCCATAATGTTTGGGTTTATCTCCTAAATGCTTATGTAAAATCTGTGGGAAACTAAAATGTTCTCTAAGGGATTTCACTGAAGAACTAGCACCCTTGTCTTGCAAACAAGAGTATCTATTGGTTAATAGAGGATTAGGAGGCAAAATGTACAAAGTGCAGGGTTTAAATTGATTATTCATTTCAATATGGTTTTGTCGCCCTGCATGATAAGTAAGTCTATCATGTTTATACTTGTATTTGGATGGCTATTTATGTAGGGTGGATTTATGGGTAATTCAATTATTTACCCTATTATTAAAATAATCCTCCATATCTCTCGACATTTTATTATTTTTTCTATTCACCAATACAACGTCAATGTGTACAACCCTCATGTTAATATTCTCATCTAATAGTATAACACCATCAATATCCTTTAACTTCTTAAATTCTTCCTGATTTGCATCAATTTCTCTTTCAATTGTTTTTAATTTATCTTCTCTATACTTAAATAAAAGTCGCATCAGTGAGTGAGAGCAATTAGATCAAATCTCATTCCAATATTGTGAGAAAACTTCACTGGTTTGGAAAGTAGGTTTTTTCAAAATTCTGAGATTTCTCAGGATCAGTATCTCATCAATTTTTTTTTGTTATGAGACACTGTCAGGCAATCTGTGACAGGGCGAATAAACATCACCAGCCCTATGCCTGGCAGACCTATGTTTAGGTCTGCAATGCAGCAGTGACCAGGTTAACATTCAGCTGGGAAGGTCTTGTCAATTAGTCTGGTCCCAGCTGCCTCATCAAGGAGCTTTAAAAAACCCAGGCTGCACACACATGCATCCTGTCTGAACCAGTGAGATACTGAAATGCTGAGGGAGAACTACTGATAAGGTCTGTCTTCACCATGCTAATTTGATGTACTGTTACGCTGGAATCTGAACAGCCCTTGTTGGGAAAAGGGCCAAGCCCCGCTCAGGACTTATTTTCTGTTTGTTCTATATGCTGAAAACAAGCTGTTTTATTTTTGTGTGCCATATTTTTAAGGCTCAATAAATAAGCCTTTTCAAGAAACCCACGTGTGGTTGCATGTACTCTGCAACACCATCTTTTAATAATTTTTATAGTTTGAAAAACTGATCCTTCATACAGGGGGAATTGTCTCCAGGTATTATATTATTAGTATGACCTATCAATTAATTCCTTACACTACATGATTTCAAAGTTGTAACAATAGGACTACAAAGATAACCACAAGTAAAATTAGATAGCTGCTAATATAAAGTGGTTAGTGTAATAAAGAAAAAAAAGACAAAAATCAAAGCTCCTCTAATTTAATAATACCATGTGTGGTAATAATCAGTGTTAATTACAAAAGTCCACCCATAAATTAAGGCACTGAAAAAGTGAATATACAAAAAGGATACAACAATAATAACTTGCAGTAATCCAAGTAATAACAGTTCACATTGAAGATATAAGTAACTAAGAAAAGTCAAAAATGGTGATGGAAAGTAACGAATGGGATATTGAATTGACACCCGGAGTTAAGGGCTGCTTCTCCAATAGATGAAACACATCATGACAATTAGCTGGAAGAGGAAAAAGAGAAGTGCACAAAAGGTATAAAAATATAGTCTGCTTTAATATTGAACCCTAGACAATGGCCCACTGACATGATATAAAAATGCCCTTTCACATATAGTATAAAATGCACAAATGGGCCCATTTACTGTACATACCCTGTGTCAGTGCCAGTGATGTCGGTATAGCCGTGCAATACAAGAACCAGCTCAACAGAGGTCCTGTGATTATTATAGACAATGTAATGAGAGCAAACACCGTACAAGTCCAATATTATCAAAAGGCTGGTGTGAAGCAGAACATGAATCAGCAGGAATTCATATATTAATAGTAAACAGGATTTAGAAATTGCATAACATCCCATCCAGTGTAGATATGGATTTGAAAACAGAGTCTTAGGTGAACATAGTAAAAAGAACAGTCTCTAAGTGCTTTAGTAATCCTGCACTGAGCATGAATGGTATTCAGTTCAAGTTTCAATACTGTTATAGGTTAAACAGAAATCATTCCATTCAGGGGCAAAACACACATACTGTAATTTAAAGGAAGTAGTTAAATGTAATCTTTGGAAGATGTTTTTAACCGGATCTTTCCTGATCTTACCTGAAGCTATATAGACAGCATTTCTTGAAGTTATTTAGTTACTTTAAATTGTTAGCTCACCTTATGTACAGTACAACACAAAACGAATGTGGCCTTTGATGTTTCAGTGAAAAGCAAACATGCACTTAACATGTTGATTAGAGCTCTATCTATTGTTACATTATGGTATTGCGGCATCACAATTACAAACCACAGAACTCAGCGCCCAAGTTCTGTGAGTCCTGAATTTTAATATCCTTCAGTATAATGACTGAAAATATTTGTTTTTACCAATTTTACAAGTGTTAACCTGAAAGTATTTAAAGAGTCACAGAAATAAATTCCTTTTTCTTTTATAAGTTTTGGACTGCAAATGAGTTAAAAAAAATTATGAAGAACAACATTTTCTGTTTAAAAGGTTTTTTACTGAATATAAATATAAGAAAGGACATCTTGCAGGTTTTTCTTTCAGTGACAATCTACAAAATGCACCAAACACCTGCATAAATGAAGAGTGCCTTTATAGTGTAAATACAAGGTTGAAAGCATACAATATTATGGCAATACAGATACATTCAATTAGGACAAGTACAGATGTAGCATCCATTATTGTGCCCGCTAGCACATTGGATGACCAGAATCCACTCCAAAATATTACGTTTGGGGGTATGATACCTGCTTTTACATCACTAGTATTTGCAAGTAAATATTCTCCAACCACAGAATAGGGAAGAAGCCCTTTGCCAATTACTGTAGAACGGTTGCATTTTTGAATGCATTTAATATGCACTCGTCAAGTGCCATCTGTTTCTTATACATTGTGTCTCACCGCTGAGAATCCAACCACATTCCTTGAGCACTTTTCACTGTACTATTTCATTTGTAAAACTGTCTTTAGAGTTGTCTTGCTAAATACTTTAGAAACATTCACTTACATTTGAATTTTTTGAAAAATTTGACATTTTTGAGAAATTTCAGATTTTTGAAAAATGTAAAATTTTTGAAAAATGCCAAATTTGTGAAAAGTTCCGTAATTTTGAGTGTTTGACAGAATTTCACAAAAATGAAAGGGTCACATGACCTGGATTAAGAGCTATATGACTTTTATTGCTTAGTGAATTTTGCAGTTTCACAAATATTTTCACAAATTTTGTTCAATGAATGTAGCCTGGCTTCAGCAAAAATGTTGCACATCTCTACTTACTATATACTCCTAAGGTTTAGATCCACAACGCTCAGTTAAAAAAAGGACTCGCAGTGTGACGTTACCTAAATCAGCAATGGACATAACATTATGTTCCCTGAGGTTAACAAAGATAATTATATGTAAAAAATGGCTCAGAATACATCTCATTAGCATAGACATAATGTCACGTTATTGTACCACAAACTTCCAATAACATAGCGTTAAGTACAGATGCAGCGGCCGTTATTCAAACATTTCACGCGTTGTATACGTCGGAATACCCATGTCATGGCGCGTGATTTCTTCCAACCTTACCGCTTTAAGACTCGTGTTGACTCGTGTTTTTATCGAGTGCAGAAAATGGCATTTTAGTGTTCTGTTTTTTAAACACCTGCAAATTGACACAGTAGCACAGTACTGTACACATTACAATTCATTCATCTCTGCCATGGATACGCGTAAAAATTGCACGCAAAGAAATCAGAATCCATGAAATTAAACAAATCAACCGCGGTAAACACAGGTGTGCCTGGTGTGATTGGCGGTGTGAATGTCGCGTGGAATATAGCACACGATAACGGCTCCGTGAAATGTTCGAATAATGGCCGCTGCATCTGTATGTATTAGCCTTATTCCAATCCAGACCGTTAAATAGGGCTTTATATGGAGAGTGGGAGAGGGATAGAAACCCTGTTTGTCTTTTCTTGGATGAATGTTAATTTTACAGATTTTATGGGCATGTTAGTCATTTCATGAATTTAAATGTTTGTTTAGTTCAGGTGGGTATGCAAACTTGCTATCGTGTTTTTTTCTTGTTCCCCTTATATAAAATGATGATAAATTCCTCCATTTTTATACTGCTTTCCCCTGATAACCTCTTATAGACTCCAGTTATACAGTACTGTTTCTCTATCATGTTTGCACTGGCATATTGAAAACATATGCCACCCTTAGGCACTTACCTGGTGCCGCCCTCCTCCTTCAGTGTCATTGTTTGTCACGCGGCCCCTTTTCCATACCAACACGACACCATGTAACATCACATTGCCGCCGCACATATGTGATCGGCACTTGCTGCTCATGTGCATTCGCAATCGGCGCTTGCCAGCCACTCGTGTGCATGCGCGACTGGCAAGCGCCAACCTTGCATGCGCACAAGCGGCGGGCAAGCGCCGATCTATGCTGCCCCAAAATTTTGCCGGCCTGGGCCTATTGGGCCTAATGAAAATCCGCCACTGCATACTATGCAACTATGATTGGTTGATCTCATACTGGCACAAAGTAACAATAAATTGCTGCAATATATATAGCTGTATCTGATTTTTTTGTGCAAGGTTCCTGTCTTTCTCTTTTACTACTATATGTATATACAGTATGCTGTACTTTTGACTCCTTTAATAATACATGTATATCTGCATTTGGCCTTTGACTCCTTTTTAATACATGGACTTTTATATGGTGTAATATTGGTACCTCTGTTTTTTTGCTTATGTGCATCATGTAAAGCAAAGACTGCTCTGGACTGTAGAGACACCCACCTGGGATCTCTTTTTGATGATTTGTCCTTTCATAAGTGCACCACATACACTGTATTTCTATATTATTTAAAGCTTTAGCCTGCTGCACTAAACAGATTATAGGCAGTAGTGAAGCCTTGGAAGGAAAGTACAAAGGCAAAGTACACATTGAGGCAGCATGTATTTAGCATTTTACTGTAAAGGTTTTTATTTTCAATCAGCATATTAAAGTAAATGAAAGTATCTGATTAAATATATTCAGAAAGAAGAGAGAAGAAGCGGCTCAGTTAGTAAAGACACTGGCAGGGGAACCTGGTTCAATTCCCAGTGTCGGCTCCATGTTGCCTTGGGCAATCCACTTCATCTCCCTGTGCCTCAGCCACCAAAAACATAGATGGTAAGCTCTACGGAGCAGAGACTGTGTGTGCTAAAATGTCTCTGAAAGTGCTATGTAAAACTAGCAGCGCTATACAAGAACAAACAATTATTATTATATTGAGTGGGTTCAGTTAATCCCCTGTCAAATCGTGTCTGTCTGTCTGTCTGTCGCCATTAATGTACATAGCGCTTCACAGAAGTAATACATGTGACAATCATATAAATAACAGATCATGGAAATAAGTGCTTCAGATATTAAAAGTAACATATGGGAAGAGGAGTCCCAGCTCCGAAGAGCTTACAATCGAATTGGTAGGTAGGAAGAACGTACAGAGACAGTAGGAGGGCATTCTGGGACGTGTCTGCAAAGGGCCAAGCTTTATGTATCGTGTATAATATTAGACACTACTCATATACTTCTTTAAGAAGGTGGGTTTTAAAGGTGGATAGAGAGGGTACTAGTCGGGTATTGAGGGGAAGGGCAGTCAGTGAGAAAGATTTAAGGTGGGAGAGGGCTTTAGATACAAAGGGGGTAGAGAAAAGACATCCTTGAACAGAACACAAGAGTTGGGATGGTGCATAGCGAGAAATTAGGGCTGAGATGTAAGGAGGAGCAGAAGAGTTAAAACTTTAAAAGTGACGAGGAGAATTGAGTGTGAGACGCGGGATTTGATTGGAAGCCAGGAGAGTGTTTCAGCAGGGGAGATGCTGAGACAGATTTAGGAAAGAGTAGAGTGATTCTGGCAGCAGTGTTTAGGATAGATTGTAGGGGAGACAGGTGAGAGGCAGGAAGGCCGGACAGCAGGAGGTTACAGTAATCGAGACGGGAGAGAATGAGGACCTGAGTCAGAGTTTTTGAAGTCATGTAACAGAGGAAAGGGAATATTTATGTAATATTGCAGAGAAAAAAGCAACAGGTTTTAGATACGTTTTGAATGTGAGAGGAGAATGTGAGAGAATGTGAGAGAGGAGTCGAGTGTGACCCCTAGGCAGCGTACTTGGGCTACTGGATGAATGATACTTCCAAAAGTAATGTGCAAGGAGGTAGAAGGACCAGGTTTGGGATGAAATATGAGGAGCTCTGTTTTTGACATGTTACTGTAAGTTTAAGTCGTTGAAGGGCCATCCAGGAGGATATCACAGAGAATCAGAAACTTTGGTCTGTACAGAAGGTGTAAGGTCAGGGGTTGTAAAATTGTGTGTCGTCAGCATAGAGGTGATATTTAAACCCAAGAGATGTTATTAGGTCACCTAGAGAAAGTGTGTACAGAGAGAACAGTTCCCAGGACAGATCCCTGGGGTACCCCCACAGAGAGATCGATAGAGGAGGAGGTGTTAGCAGAAGAAACACTGAAAGACACTGATACATTGGTTATTCTTAAAACCAGGTGTGGCTTATGTTCCTTAACTCTTTCGCTGCCAAAGGGCAATATTTTGGGGGTGGATTTGGATCCACAGAGGATCGTCCAGTTCCTTTGGTCTGCAGATTTCAGCGGATAAATCTCAAAAATGGCGATTCGTGTTTTATTTCTTTAAATTATTATTGCCCTTACACTCTGTGGATTCTGCGATCCATCGCTGAATTTGTATAATCAATCCCGCGGATTCAGCCATCCGTTGTCATATTTTTTAAATCCATGGATTGGATTCTACAATTCCATCAAAGGATTGTATCCAAAGCCAGTTTTTGATGAATACGCATGGATTAAAACTGACCAAATACGTTTGCTGATTTTACACTTAAAAATGCATTTTAGGGGGAAAATGGGAGAAAATCCGGGAAATGGATCTGGGTGGATTCATCAATCTCTTTAGTACATTTAACCTAAAATGTGCTATGGGGGCAACACATGTTTCAGTTTGGGCTCAAAGCACATTATTAAATAAATATATATATATATACATATATATATATATATATATATATATATATATTAAAAAAAGAAGTTGATACCGCATTCACTCCAACTCACAATAAAAGTAACCTCATAAAACTGGCTAATAACAGTGAATTCACACTTGCCAATGGTGCTTCAGGACAACAAGATGATAAGTAGCAACAGAGAAAGAGTCCCTAAAGAAGCACTCAGGTTTACCGAAGTAATCAACAATTTTATTAAGTATCACATACAATAAAAAGCAGTGTAGAAAAATGCTAAAACATAGCATAGACTCCCTGCACGTATCCACAGGAGACTTTGAATGCACTAATCCAAAAGAGGCATGTAAACATTGAACATGTAAATACACATGGTAAATAATTAGGAATGAAGATTACTCAATGGTGAGTCTGCATACAAGAATAGTCTAGACTGGTAACCGACAATATGCTAATAAGAATAGCAAATAAGCGAATAATCCTAACCTGACCATGTTATGTACCACACTGAAAGCACATGAATATAAAGGAGTATACTGTACATACTGTAGTAGCGTATATAAATTATGCCTTTTCCACACTATGGTGAAATGCACCACTCCTCATACTAAAGTATGCATGTGTGTGCCATAATAGGGTGGTTTAAACACACTGAGAGGATTAAATGTGCCTGACCATAGATAGAAAAGTCAGTCAGAGGATCTCAAATAAACACAGTCAAAGTGATAAAGGCATGAAATGGTAGCACTATTGCAGTTTATCCATATCAATCTTAAAAGTGCATACAGTAGCAACAAAGTCACATTTGGATATAGCTACGTGCTCTAAGAGAAGAAAGAATCAGGAGGTCCCGCCAAGCGCTCCCACTCCTACGCGTTTCCACCCTAGTCTTAAACTTGGAGTGGTAAGGCAGCTAAAGCGATACATTTTTAAAAGGAAATCTTTGCGCCAAAAGAGCAACAATCAGCTGTTATTTAATGTGCCTCAGGTATTGCTCCGGTCCCGTCTGTCTTCTATCACAGAACGTAAGAAACGTCATCCGCTAGAGGAGTCAGCAGCGTAATGACGCATCCCGACGTGTCGGCACGGCAACCAAGGAAGCCATAGTCTCCTCTGTAATTACTCGCACTGACGCAGCAAGCACTCGCTCTTGCCGAAGTCCCGCGTAGTCATTATGACAATCTGTACAGCACAGATTCCATGATCAATCGTATATATTGCAAAGGTGAAGACCACTGATCTCCTAGGGGATCTCTGTTGCACACAGCAGGCTATATTGGAGTAGAAAGGAGAAGTGCATTAAATACCCTTAGAGAAATGCATGCAAAAGTGATAATCTCCCTATGGTGTTAACCTGTAATTTTCACTTCAAAGGTATATTGGATGCAAAATAATTACTACTAGAGTGATCAAACAATTTATAAGGTTAATGCATTAATTGCACCTAGCATACAGTGCTTCCACTGCAGCAAGGGATTCTGGGAAATGACATGCACATGAGCACACAATGTGTCACCTTTTGCCTGAAATCCATTTTTACATGGAACCATTATGTGTCCATTTGCCTGTAATTTCCCAGAATCCCTTTCAATTGAGCTTTTGTGCTTTCTAACATTGAGATTACCAGTTTAATTGAATGTGGAACTACATTCTGGTTGAAGTCTATTAAGAAGCTGCTAGTATGCAAGAGTAATGATTATGAATAAAAGTAACAAAGGCAAACAAGACCTTATCTTGCATTAAACGGGCAATGGATGGAAGGGAAGTAAACATAATTATGCCCCTTTATAAAAGCATTGGTAAGACCACGCCTTCAATATGGAGTACAATTTTGGGCACCACTCCCTAGAAAATATATTATGGAACTAGAGAGAGTGCAAAGAAGAGCCACCACATTAATAAAGGGGATGGACAATCTATCTTATGAGGAGAGGATAGCTACATTAGATTTATTTACATTAGAAAAGAGGCGTCTAAGAGGGGATATGATAATTATATACAAATATATTCGGGGACAGTACAAAGAGCTTTCAAAAGAAGTATTCATCCCAAGGACACTACAAAGGACTCAAGATCATCCCTTGAGGTTGGAGGAAAAGAGATTTCGCCAGCAACAAAGGAGTCTTCTTTACAGTAAGGACAGTTAAAATGTGGAATTCATTACCCACGGAAACTGTGATGGCAGATACAATACAGTACATTTGTTCTAAAAAAAGTTGGACATCTTTTTGAAAGGAAAGGTATACAGGGAAATACCAAATAAGTAAACATGGTTAGGATTTTGATCCAGGGACTAATCAGATTGCCAATTCTTGGAGTCAGGAAGGAATTTATTTTTTCCCTTATGAGATATCATTGGATGATATGTCACTGGGGTTTTTTGTTTGTCTTCCTCTGGATAAATATACTGTTAGTACGGATATAGGATAAAGTATCTGTCGTCTAAATTTAGCATAGGTTGAACTTGAGGGACGCATGTCTTTTTTCAACCTCATCTACTATGTAACTATGTAACTATGTAAACCTTCTGTAATAACATGTAGGCCCAAGGAATGGCCTCACCTTTTTCTCTGTAATTGGAATGGTATGGTATGTGAAAAATGAACAAAGCCTGCACCCTTCCCTTTCTACAAGGAATTTTATTGAAGTAGCTGGGTTAGTGCCTTGTTTCTGTAATTTGACATACACATTTGGCAGGGCTTTACAGTGAAGTATGCTTATCTTAGTAATGTGTAGGAATGCTAAGGCACAAGGTAAAAAATGTTGGCATGCTGAATCATGTATTCTGCATATTGTCAAACTAAGATATTCTTCTAATATTCTTTTGATTTTCAGTGTAAATCGACAGATGCAACATTTGCTTTTTATTTACATAGTTACATAGTAGATGAGGTTGAAAAAAGACGTACGTCCATCAAGTTCAACCTATGCTAAATTTAGACAACAGATACTTTATTCTATATCAATACTTACGTATTGATCCAGAGGAAGGCAAACAAAAAACCCCATTAAGGGGAAAAATTAATTCCTTCCTGACTCCAAGAATTGGCAATCGGATTAATCCCTGGATCAACATCCTTCCCATGTATACTTATTTGGTATATCCCTGTATACCTTTCCCATCTAAAAAGATGTCCAACCTTTTTTTGAACAAATCTATTGTATCTGCCATCACAGTCTCCATGGGTAATGAATTCCACATTTTAACTGCCCTTACTGTAAAGAACCCTTTCCTTTGTTGCTGGTGAAATTTCCTTTCCTCCAACCTTAAGGGATGGCCCCGAGTCCTTTGTACTGCCGTGGGATGAATAGTTCTTTTGAAAGCTCCTTGTATTGTCCCTGAATATATTTGTATATAGTTATCATATCCCCTCTTAGACGCCTCTTTTCTAATGTAAATAAATCTAATTTAGCTAGCCTCTCCTCATAAGTTAGAATGTCCATCCCCTTTATTAATTTGGTGGCTCTTCTCTGCACTCTCTCTAGTTCCATAATGTCTTTTCTTAGGATTGGTGCCCAAAATTGTACTCCATATTCAAGGTGTGGTCTTACTAATGCTTTGTAAAGGGGCATAATTATGTTTACTTCCCTTCCATCCATTGCCCGTTTGATGCAAGATAAGATCTTGTTTGCCTTTGCAGCTACTGCATGACATTGGGCACTATTGCTAAGCCTGCTGTCTACAAGCACTCCTAAATCCTTCTCCATCAAGGATTCCCCCAATATATCTCCATTTAATTTGTAAGTCGCCTTTTTATTCTTGCATCCCAAATGCATAACCTTACATTTATCTGTATTAAACCTCATTTGCCATTTACCTGCCCACGTTTCCAGTCTCTCCAAGTCCTTCTGAAGAGAAATTACATCCTGCTCTGATTCTATTACCTTACACAATTTAGTATCATCAGCAAAGATGGAGACTTTGCTCTCGATCCCAACCTCAAGGTCATTAATAAACAAGTTAAAAAGCAGGGGTCCCAGTACCGATCCTTGAGGTACTCCACTCACGACTTTAGCCCAACCTGAAAAAGTTCCATTTATGACAACCCTCTGTTGTCTGTCCTTTAACCAGTTTTCAATCCAGGTGCATATATTATTACTGAGTCCAATTTGCTTTATTTTGTACACCAACCTCTTGTGTGAAACCGTATCAAAAGCCTTTGCAAAATCTAAGTAGACCACATCAACTGCATTACCCTGGTCTAAATTCCTACTTACCTCCTCAAAGAAACAAATAAGGTTAGTTTGGCAAGATCTATCCTTCATAAATCCATGCTGACTATTACTAATAATTTTGTTTTCCATTAGGTATTCCTGAATATTATCCCGTATTAAACCTTCAAGTAGTTTCCCTACTATTGAAGTCAGGCTTACAGATCTGTAATTCCCTGGGTGTGATCTAGCTCCCTTTTTAAATATAGGCACCACATCTGCTTTACGCCAATATTGTGGTACTGAGCCTGTGGAAATGGAGTCCTTAAATATTAAATATAATGGTTTTGCTATTACTGAGCTTAACTCCTTGAGAACTCTGGGATGTATGCCATCGGGGCCAGGTGCCTTATTTACTTTAATTTTTTCAAGTCGCTTATGAACTTCTTCCTCAGTTAACCAATTGGTCATTAATATGGAGGTTGTGGCTTCCTCCTGTGGCACTACTATTGAACTTGATTCTTCCCTGGTAAACACAGAGGCAAAGAATTTGTTTAATACCTCTGCTTTTTCCTTATCTCCAATAATCTGCCTACCCATCTCACACTGAAAGGGTCCTATATTTTCTTTTCTCATTTTTTTGTTATTAAGGTACTTAAAGAACTTTTTAGGGTTCACCTTCCTTTCTATTGCAATCCTTTTTTCATTATCCATTTTTGCTAATTTAATTGCCCTTTTGCAATTTTTGTTACATTCCTTATAATTCTGATACAATGTCTCTGTCCCTTCTGACTTAAAGAATCTAAACGCCTTCCTATTCTTGTCCATTTCCTCCCCTACCTGTTTATTTAGCCACATTGGTTTTGACTTATTTCTTTTATACTTATTACCCAAGGGTATACACTGATAAGTGTGCTTTTCTAACAATGTTTTAAAGACTGCCCATTTATCTTCTACATTTTTCCCTGCAAAAACATCATCCCATTGTATTACTACTAGATTAGATCTCAGTTTATTAAAATCTGCCTTTCTAAAGTTTAAAGTCTTTGTTGAACTCAAGTTATCTGTTTTTTGATAATTTATTTCAAATGAGACCATGTTATGAGCACTGTTACCCAAATGTTCCAGGACTTGAATATTTGTTATTACGTCTACATTGTTTGATATGACCAAATCCAGAACTGCCCCTCTCCTGGTTGGTTCCTCAATAATTTGGGTCATATAATTATCTTTAAGCACCCCCGAAAACCTGTTTCCTTTTGTTGTAACGCTAATCTCATTGCCCCAGTCTATGTCTGGATAATTAAACCCCCCCATTATGCAAACATGACCCAGTTTTGATGCCTTCTCCATTTGCAAATGTATTTTAGCTTCCTCAATCCCACAGATATTTGGTGGTTTATAGCATATTCCCACAAACATTTTCTTTATACTTTTACCTCCACTGCTAATTTCTATCCACAAGGTCTCTACATTTTCATCATTCCCTTCATAGACATCATCCCTTATAATAGGTGTTAGATCTGGTTTAACATATAGACATACTCCACCTCCCCTTCTATTTGTTCGATCCTTCCGAAAAAGAGAATACCCCTTTAAATTAACTGTCCAGTCATGAGTTTCATCCCACCATGTTTCAGTAATGCCTATGATATCATACTGCTCCCTTGTAGCTATTAATTCAAGCTCCCCCATTTTATCTGTCAGGCTTCTTGCATTAGTAAGCATGCATTTAAGTTTTTTTTCCGCCTGTACTATTATCATATCTGCTCCTTCCTTTCTGCTCCCACTTGGTTTAGTCTTTAGAAGTTTTCTAGTATTATCTCTATTTATTATGGGTATCTCACTGCTTGTCAAACTTGCACTTGCCCCCATTCTACCTCCATACCACCTTGTATCCTCATCTATTCCATTTAGTTCATTATCTGTTTCATTCCCCTCCTCCCTCCATCCTAGTTTAAAATCTCCTCCAACCTTTTTAGCATTCTCCCCCCTAGCACAGAAGATCCCTCTTCATTGAGGTGCAATCCGTCCCTAGAATATAGATGGCACCTCTCAGAAAAGGAGTCCCAGTGCTCTAAAACCCAAACCCCTCCTTTCTACACCACTTTCTTAGCCATGCATTAACCTCCTTGATCTCTGACTGTCTCGCTGCGGTAGCGCATGGCACTGGTAGTATTTCAGAAAATACTACTTTGGAGGTCCTTGCCTTAAGCTTTTGGCCTAGATCCCTGTAATCATTTTTTAGGACCCTCCATCTTTCTCTAACTTTGTCATTGTTGCCGACATGTACCAAGACCGCCGGGTCAATCCCAGCCCCCTCCAACAATCTGTCTACCCGATCCGCAATGTGCCGAACCCGAGCACCCGGGAGACAACAAACTGTTTGGTTCATGCGGTTCCGGCAACAGATTGCCCTATCTACCTTCCAAATAATGGAGTCCCCTACCACCACAATCTTTCTTTGCATCTGAGCATCCTGAGTCCCCACTGTGCTGGAGGAACTATTCCACTGGCTGCTAGAGGAATTAGTCTCCCCCAGCCTTGCCATTTCTGCCCGAACATTCCCAATATCTTCACTCAACATGGCAAATCTATTGGGATGTGTCAGCTCAGAAACGACCTGCCTCTCCCTATTGCCCCTGCTTCCCATTCTAACTGTCACCCAGCTACCTACCTGCTCCTCACTAACAGCAACTAAGCTACCTACCTGCTCCTCATTAAAAGCTCCACCATATGCACCACTAGTCGAAGCAAGGGCCTGCTCAGTGAGCTCTAATTCCCTTTCAAGATTGCCAATGTCCCTCAATATCGCAAGTTGCCTCTTCAGATCAGCAATCTCTGATTCTAAAGAGACCACCTGCCACACTTCTCACAGCGGAATGCTCCTTGGAACAGCTGCTCCAAGTGCACATACATGTGGCAAGATGTGCATTGAGTGGCATTTTCAATCCTGCTCATTCTAGCAACTACGAAGTTCAGAAGTACTAACAGTAAACTGTACTTCAATAACTATACCTTGTTTAACTGCTTCCTTGTTCAAACTGCTTCTGGTTCTAACTGCACACATTTTAACCAACCAGCACTTCAATCAACCACACAGATCAACCAGTACACACAAGCTCAGGATTCGTTAGAAGCCTCTGTTTAAATAGGGACACCCACCAGGTGTGTTAGGTTATCAATTAACTAACCCCACCCACTGCAGGTGTGTTAGGCTAGCCAATTAACCAACCACACCCATTCTGCCTCAGGCAGCCCCGGTAAGAAATGGGGGCTATATATCTTTCTCCTACTGGTGTAAGACCTGCTAAGAGCAGGCCGCCAGTAGTTACCATGGGTTCCCCCGCTTCAAGCCCTGCCTTGATTGATGGAGGTAGGCCCCCTGCTTCTGTGTGGAAGGCCTGAGACACAGGGGAGGGGCCTGCTGACATCAGGAGGGGTGGGGCTGACTAAACTTAGTCCTGCCTGTTCCTGTAAGAGACAAGCAGTTCTGCCCTGGGAGCAGAGAGTGCTGGAGTGACTGACCTGAGAGGTCATAATTAGAGTGACACCTGTGCTTGGAGGAGAAGCAAAAGACCAGCCTGTTTAGAGCTGATAACACTATAGGTGGTGGACCAATGCCCCTCACCCTGCTCAGGGGGTGAGGGGGGGATCATGCCTCACCCATAGGGTATACCCTTGGGTTGGGTGTCGGGGGTATTGAAGCCCCATACAGCCCATCCTGCAGGGGTACAGCCTGGAGGAGAAGGAGAGGAGGACAAGACCCTGTACCTTGTACATGCTGCTATGAACTGCTGCTGTGTGCTGTTACAAGGACAATAAAGAGACATTGCTGCTTTTATCAAAGACTGTGTATGAGACTGAAATCTCTCGCCCTGAGACCAGGGCTTCTCTGGGAGGATTTCACCCTACCCCTATAGGGCTCGCCAGAGATGGAGGCGCTGCACCGTTACTGCTGATAAAGATGAAGGCATATACCCCAGAAGCCTGTCTCTGTTATCCCCTATACCACCGCGGGAGACTCAGGCCCTCCTGATCCTCACAGGTACGCACCACCCACATACATGTAACCAGCCCTCACTACACCCTAGGGGTCCAGTCTGCGACCGGGGGGGGGGGGAACATGGGTTACATTTGGAGGCGAGCTGCTGAGATCCAGAACAGGACAGGCTTTCAGCGAAGCAGAGCTGGAAGAGTAAAGTGCAACTTCCATGCAAGTACTGGAGAGAGTAGGGCATGTATGCATACCAG
The DNA here is from genome assembly GCF_040206685.1 of Ascaphus truei. Taxonomy (NCBI): domain Eukaryota; kingdom Metazoa; phylum Chordata; class Amphibia; order Anura; family Ascaphidae; genus Ascaphus; species Ascaphus truei. The sequence continues at coordinate 121,896,637 of NC_134485.1, read as the reverse complement.
GGGTAGTCAGGGGAGCGTGGATTCCCGCATAGTATGCGATGGGTGCCCTAAGAGGGTGATGTAAGATGGGTGTGAGCTATAGCTGTCCTAGTTCCTTGAGGCAGGTAGTGTGAGGCAACTGGGGGGGTTAGCCTGTTAACTTGTCCAGGGACCATGGCCCAGGGCCCGCACTATGAGTGGCCAAAAGTAGGAGACGCCCGTACCTTAGGGAGATGCCCGGGTACACTAGGCAGCACCCACATAAAACACACCACAGAATACTTGCAGGAATCGTCAGCGAGTGCGGTGCACAGAGAAAGAGTTCTGCCTAGCCTGGGGTATGCCACATCATATCAGTGGGTAAAGCCTCAGTGAGAGCATGCAGAGAGCATTCAGTGGACAGTGTGAGAACAGTCAGTGTCTAGGAATCAGCTATGCACTAGACACTGAGAATAGTGCACATATACATTTGGAGGACTCATCAAAGATGTCGGTCGTCACTACATGTGCTCCTCGGAGCAAGAAAGAGTTAAAAATGGTGACAGCAGCGCCATCCATGGCCCAGCAGCTAGCAGCCGTCCCAAAATGGCGACTCCCGCCAATCCTGGATCGCGCACGTGAAGCGTGCAAAGAGACTGTTAGAGAAATGTGTCAGGAGATGTGCAGGGGTTTGGCGCCAAACCCAGATCCCCTGCAAAAGGAGCGGAGTGGCATGAAAGCCGAAAGCGCACCCAACTGTACTGTGACTGGCCGACAGACAAGGCCACATCAAACTGAGCGAAGGAGTGCCCCTCCTCTTGTTTCCACCAGAGGGAGGGGGCACAAGGAGAGCCAATCAGAAGCGTCCTCACCAGAGAAGGGAGGGACAGGAAGTAAGAGCGAGGAACTTCACTTCTGTCTGGCATTCGAAGAGCAAGGAGCTGAAACATTGAACTGTTCCACCCCTGAGCAAATAATGTAAGAGCTAAGCACGACAATCTTCCAGCTCCCATGAGGCTTCCTGGTGGTGGAGATCGATGGCCGAGAGTACCTCCGGTGCCTGTGCATACACTGCAGGACACCCGGACCGGTACCAAGCACCAAAGCACGATGCCCTCAATGTGGCATGTTCTACCTATGGCCTAACGAACCATGGCGCATGATAAAGACCCCTCGGGGTGCCTCTCCGGGAACACTAACAGAGGTGGCGGAGACAGCGGACGAGGCTGCTCTAGTTCCCTGCATCACCGCTGAGGTGGGAACCAAGGCCCAGCCAACTACCGAGCCGAGCGATGTCCCGGCGGAGAAGAGTGCGACCGCAGTGGAGGTACCGGAGTGGGCCCATTTCGTACCACTATCCACTGCCGGTGCGGCGAAAGACCCAGGTGACTCCCTAGCGGAGGATCCGATCAAGTCGTCTTCAGAGGAAGAAAATGATGTTTCATCGGTGGCGATGCGCCTACCGGCGAACCACCCCAGCTGTAAGAAAAATGGCGGTCCACTTACTGGAGAGAGGGAGCAGACGAGTCCGGACACCCCCCGACAGCGAGCGCTGGTGCAGTCTGAGGCCTGTATCAGTCCCACGGCCGTGGTGACTCCCAGTGCGGCGGAGACGGGGTCCGAGATGGCTCCGGAGGAACCAGAGATCATCAGTCGGCAGCGGAGCGGTAAGGAGACACCCCCACCCCCTTACTCCCGCCAGGCGAAGACAGAACCTGCAGAGGGCGAGAGAGAGAGGCTTGCGGCCTACCTGCCCGTCCGCGGACCGGATGATCCACCACCGCCCCTTCCGGTCCTCGACACACTTCCGGTGCGTGACCACGGAGCGGATGGAGATTCCGCAGGCGGCAACGATGACGACACTTCCGGTTCCGGCTGGCACGAGGGCCCGGCGGCCATCTTTGCGGCCTGAGGAGCAGCCATGGCAGCTGCACTTGCCACACTTGACCACCACGGCGTTCAAAGAGGAGCACGAAGTGTGCCGGAGAGGGCAAGCAGGAAGGTGCCTATCGGTCGCGGCATTACATGCTTGCTGGACATTGATACGGACATTGCCATTGCCCCAGCCCCAACCCCTAGCGCCATTGCTCCGGCCACTGCCCCTGCCCCATCATGAGTCATGACACTGGGACCTAGCGGGGATAAACTGAGCAAGAACCCCAAATATTCCAAAGATTGGAGGGATTGGGAATTGAGTGATGAGGGGTCGGATGGGGAAGTACCATACTGCTGCGGCACAGTTTATTCGAGCATTTGCCCGTTCTGTGCCGCAGCAGTAGCCTGGCGCGCGCCCGAGTGTGACGGGCGCACGCCGAAGCAGCGGAAGAGCGCCCTCCGATCGGGGCGCTCTCCCTACCGCTGCCGGGTCCGCCGGGTCCCCCGGAACCCCCTGCCGCTGTCCCGCGATCGCGGGACACCAGGGCTCCCTCGGGGAGCCCTGGACGCGCGTGCAGGGGGCGCAGGCTCCCGAAGACGCGTGACCGCGCGTCTATGACGCGCGGCACGCCGAGGGGCGGCCACTAGCAAGCCGGGAAATCTCCCGGCTTGCGGATCTGGCCGCACTGCGATAAAGTGTGTCGCCAGTGTATGCCAATGTGATACGTGTGCTTAACCCTACATCATTTCCTCCTGTGTCTAGAGGGAGGGCCCGAGGGTCCCAGAGTACTGTGGAGGCAGGGCCTGTAAGCAAAGTGGTCCACAAAATGAACCCCACCATCTACACCAATACCAGAGGTAGACGCAGAGGCTCGCACTCTACTGAGGCGGTAACGTCAGGTGTGTCATCCCAAACCAAGTAAGAAACAGGTACTTCTAGTGCAGTGTCAGAGTACGAGCACCGTGACAAATGGTGGGCACCCCTGTTTACTGTGTACCACAAGGGGTTGGAACGTACAAGGTTCCTGCTAATCAGGTACAACATAGTTGACCATTGGTGGGCGGTAGGTGTCTTTTCTCCCCAGGAGGTGCGGATGAGTTAGAGCACCGATACCAGGAGATAGAGCAGAAGAACAGTTTGGGTACTGCCAAGCAGGGTGGGTAACCGGAAACTTACAAAGTTGAGCCGAGCAGACAGGGCCATAGTGGCTAGGTATAGGCAATCGCACGGTTATGATTTTCCTTACAGTATGTGCCTGAGCCGATAATGAGCGAAATAGATGGGCACAGAGATAGCTGGCTCAGGGAGGCAGTGATGGAGTACTTGCGAACGAGGTTCGGGAAGGCAGGCTATCACAATGAGGACAAGATCAGTGATGTAGTCCGGGCTCGGAGTGTGGGGAGGTGCATATTCATGCACAGTGTGGTTTATCGGCTGGAGTCTGGGTCGGTACAGCCTTACTATATCACTGTGACTGATCATAATGGGTGGGAGGTAAGAAAGCCTGACCCAAGACATTATTACTAGTTGGTTCTCCCCGTTGGGAGTAACCGTGTGCTGTTGTTAACGCCATCTGGTGGGTGGTTTGATGCATAACCTAACCTGCAATGTGTTTGTTTCCCAGATGTTCATCTGCAGGATGGTGCTGCTAAAGTTAGGTCCAAGTGGGGACCATTGGATTCCACCTGAGGGAGAGTGTAGCCCCGGTAAGAAATGGAGGCTATATATCTTTCTCCTACTGGTGTAAGTCCTGCTAAGGGCATGCCACCAGTAGTTATCATGGTTTCCCCCGCTTCAAGCCCTGCCTTGATTGATGGAGGTAGGCCCCCTGCCTCTGTGTGGAAGGCCTGAGACACAGGGGAGGGGCCTGCTGGCATCAGGAGGGGTGGGGCTGACTAAACTTAGTCCTGCCTGTTCCTGTAAGAGACAAGCAGTTCTGCCCTGGGAGCAGAGAGTGCTGGAGTGACTGACCTGAGAGGTCATAATTAGAGTGACACCTGTGCTTGGAGGAGAAGCAAAAACCCGCCTGTTTAGAGCTGATAGTATTTAATAGAGAGCCAAGTCATCATTTTCTGAGCCTAATCTTTACAATATTGCACTATCACAATTTATTTTTCTTCACTTATATTGCGCTTCCCGGAGACTTCATCGCTACTATAGGCGGTGGACCAATGCCCCTCACCCTGCTCAGGGGGTGAGGGGGGGATCGTGCCTCACCCAGAGGGTATACCCTTGGGGTGGGTGTCAGGGGTATTGAAGCCCCATACAGCCCATCCTGCAGGGGTACAGCCTGGAGGAGAAGGAGAGGAGGACAAGACCCTGTACCTTGTACATGCTGCTATGAACTGCTGCTGTGTGCTGTTACAAGGACAATAAAGAGACATTGCTGCTTTTATCAAAGACTGTGTGTGAGACTGAAATCTCTCGCCCTGAGACCAGGGCTTCTCTGGGAGGATTTCACCCTACCCCTATAGGGCTCGCCAAGAGATGGAGGCGCTGCACCGTTACTGCTGATAAAGATGAAGGCATATACCCCAGAAGCCTGTCCCTGTTATCCCCTATACCACCGCGGGAGACTCAGGCCCTCCTGTTCCTCACAGGTACGCACCACCCACATACATGTAACCAGCCCTCACTACACCCTAGGGGTCCAGTCTGCGACCGGGGGGGGGGGGGGCATGGGTTACATACAGTATCTAATACATCAAGCTGGTCTACAGAAATACCAATACAGTCCCTGTATAAACCCTTGTGTGGTCAGACTTTGTCTGATTGTATTTTTTACCTTCTACTTTAATTAGAACATTTTTTTAATGTCCTGTTTCTTATTCTTATACATGTGGGATAGCACTCCACATCATTGTGTATAATCTTTACACAAAGCCTATAGAATCAGTACTAGAGATGTGCAAGTCTCTGCAAATTTGCTTCCCATACCTTTTTATTATTTATTTTTTAAATGTAGCATTTTCACAACTGGTGTCACTTCTTGACAGAAGTTTGCAAAAATTGCAGTATATAAAGGCTCATGTGACCTGAATTTGGGGTCATGTGACCTGCACAGATATGTTTAATGCATGGGAATCTCTAATCAATAGTAACACAAGGGTGAATGCATTTAACGGTCATTGAACACATTTCTTATGCCATTGAAATTGCAGGGCCAGCCTTAGGGCAAGGCAGTTGCCTTGGGCCCCGCACTTTCGGGGGCCCCACCCTTCCTCCTATTGTTGGCACCAGGATCCAAATTCCGCCTGAAAGGAGAGGGGAGAGCTGAAGTAGGGAGCTGGGGAGTCCGCAAACTGGCGCAGTACCGCACCGCTGCTAATTTCGAGTAAGAGGGGGAGGGGGTGGGAATTTGTGTGTGTGTGTGGTAAGAGATAGCTGGGGGGAGGTAAGAGGTAGTGGAGGGGAGGTGCGTGTGTGCGTGGGCACACAGGGGGGTCTTACCTTATGTGAAGTGGCCTTCCTTCTCCAGCATCACATCGTCATGGCGACACAACATCACATGGTGACACGTCACTGACTTTGAAGCTGGGGAACCTGGTTCAATTCCCCATGTCAGCTCCTTGTGACCTTGGGCAAGTCACTTTATCTCCCTGTGCCTCAGGCACCAAGAAATAGATTGTAAATTCCACAGGGCAGGGACCTGTGCCTGCAAAATGTCTCTGAAAAACGCTACGTAAAACTAGCACACAAAATGTATAATCAACCTATAAACAAAGGTCTTTATATAAATACATTTAAAAAAAACTACAAATTAAAAAAAACATAACTATAATAACAAAAATCTAGTTAATACATTTGGCAGAAAACATTCATAACCTATTCCACCTGTTGCGTATAAATCACAGACTCAATTGCTGATCGTAGGATAACTTAGGGAAAAAAGAGAATAGTGTTGCTTCACAGTTGTGTTATTTCTGATTTATTTAAAAATCCCAAATCAGTCAATAATATACAGTACAGTATTGACTCGTCATTATACATTGACCAATTCTTGCAACCATTTGTCACTAGTCATATTTAAGAGATACTACCCAGTTATTAAAAGCAGCATATGTGTTGATATCGTTATGATAAAATGGCTTCCAAACCTCCCTATGTGTTTTTTATTTGATTTTAAATTTAGCATGCACATAGGTGTTACGGTTAGGTAACACACATGTGTAATATGGTTGGAACACAGTAGTGTGTTAATTTGAAAGCAAAGTGGATTTTTGCTATGGGATTGTCAATGGGATTATCAATGCACATGTACATTGCATTGGTTAACGTGTCAATGTGCTATATCCATTCCCGCTACTTCATTTACCCATATGCTAATGATTTTTGTGACAGACATTTTTGTTTGCATATAATTAGCTTAGTGGATATCCATTAACCTTAGGTAAAATAACATCAGTTACTTATTTATGCAACTTTATGTTATTTTCGCTGAGTTCCATGCATCTGACTGAGTCTATAATACTCTTTCTGAACCTTCTGTTTATTGGAAAACAACCTCTATCACTTTTACTTGCTGATGCAGAGAATCTTGTCATATTGAGGGAAACCTTTAAACACAATTCAAAATATATTATTAACGCAAGATTGTAAAATATGCACCACAATGGTTACATAAATCTTTGTTTGAGAATAAATGTATTTGCTAGTATTCACCTGCCAGACACCGTTGGTAAAAGAATACAATAAAATAAACTGTGACTGTTACCTCTGGGAATAAAAAGTTAGCAAAAAGTTAGCATTCTTTCTTGAATATCAACTAACAGCAGCACTGGGAAATGATTGAATTTTTTTTTTTTTAAACATTGAACCAGAACAGCGGGAAAGTTAAAAGAAACAAGGGCAAGGGAGGATAAAGATGAAATTGTTAACAATCTAGACCAAGCTGAGTAAAATCCACAGGTGTCCATTTTTTATTAAATGGTAAAACAATGATTGATCAATCAAAAAAAGTTTGTTCCACCTCAAACTAGTGTCTGTAAAAAATGAGTGCAGCTAACACTGAATTATTATTTTTTTTTAGATATAAATATCTGCATCTGTTTGCAGTATTTGCTTCATATTCTTTTTAACATGAAGATTTGGTTATAGTTACCTGTGCATTTCTAAGGGCCTTTTTCAATATGCTCTGAAGTGGACGATACTGTAGCTCCATTATCGGCCCAAATCTTCCATTGTCAGCACGAATCGCCGCTTCTAAGTATATTGAATTACCCCCAAATGCTATTTTTATGATTGTGTTCAATCTCAATGAAAAGTAATCAAATTCACACAGTGCTTAACGTGCTATAGCAAACCATTTGATCTCCTCTTCTACAAAAAGTGAGTGGAAGCAAACATTGTACTTTGCTCAAGTCATGTTGCCACTTTGATGGAGGGGTTGTGGTGAAACAGGTATGCGGTTCCATATGTGGTGGACCAGCCCTTGTGAGATTCAGCTGTTGTGAAACAGAATTGCCATCCAAATATTGAGTGTACTGGTCAGTGGATACAAAGTCATCTGTCATCCCACTGTCAAAACAGAACTTGACTCCCCGTACAATGTTTTATTTTCCAATAAAATTAATGTCCCATATTTATGAAGAAAGAATATAGATAAAATACATATTAATGTACTAAATAATTTGTGTAGTTGTATGTAGCATTGGGGCCCTTTTGTCTCTTTTTGTTTCACCCAAACTTTAAATAACATTTGGGATTATATGGAAATTTAAAAATTGACTAGGATACTAACAGGCAGTAGGAATTAATTTGAAAAAACATGCGCCCCTTGATGTTTGTTCACTGACTGATATCAAAAGAATACCTGATAAAATTATAGATTTCTGATATTATTAAGTGTGTCAGTGGCACTCAGACTAGGCCAGAGAATCCCCATAGGTCCCAGATAGGCCCCAGATAGCTTGTGGCTGCTGCAGAGAAAGCCCCTTAGATAGGGATCCTTCTCTATTTTATGGTAGTGTCAGGGACACAGAGTGAAGACGCCGTGCGGTGATCGCGGTCTGTGGTCTGGGACCAAACCACTGTGGTGCTATCAAAGACTCTAAAAGGTGAGACCCTCCTACCGGAGTCCACCCAACACAGAGGCGGACGCCATCACGGAGGGCAACATCACTGGATCAGACTGATCCTCATTTCTAAGTTGGGCGAACCGAGAACTGGAGTACTCGGCAGGTACCTCAACAAGTGCACTAACAGTTCACAGGATAGTGCTACTCCCTACACTTTTGGGTGGGCTGGACACTGGGAAAGGGACATCAGGACATTGGTGCTTAGCACCCGAGGTACTTTGTGTGACACACTGGTGGTACTGGGCAGTGTGTTCATTATACTGGGAGGTGGTATGTTATACAGTATGTGCTGTCAGTAAAGGTTGTTATTAGATACTGTGTGTTTACTATTACTATTGGCTCCTGTGTGGGGCTTCTCCCACTATGCCAGGATCCCTCGCAGGTGGAGGCGCTTCACCAAGACAATAATTATACCACCCCAGGCTCCCCGTGGCAGAGGCTTGGGTCCTCTCTGAGCCAACAGGTAACAGCAGTACCGGTAGTCTCTTTAATTAGGGGGAAAGAGGGCTAAATTTGGAGGCACTGCTGAGATCTCAGACCTGGGGTGCCCACGCCCACTAGCACTCTTTTTGACACATATATATGTATATATATGTATATATATATATATATATATATATGTATATATGCAAATATACATATATATATATATATGTATATATGCAAATATAGCTGTAATGCTCATCTGCATGTCTTAGGCAGGTCTGCAACCCCGCCTTTCCCCATTATCACCCAGCATACAGCACCTCCACTGCAGCAAGGGATTCTGGGAAATGACATGCAAATGAGCACACAGTGTCACTTTTTGCCTCAATAACCATTTTTAACATGGTTCCCTATAGGCTTAAGCTTGCTGCATGGTCATAGCCTCTCTTGCATTCCCAGTAAAATCAACCCCACACTGATGAGACCCATCAAGGTCGAAACAGCTGTCTGTGGGTGGTTTTCTGGGTATGCACCTTAACCCTGGCTGTGCTCAAAGCTGTGACCATGCAGCAAGCTTAAGCCTATAGGGAACCATGTTAAAAATGGTTATTGAGGCAAAAAGTGACACTGTGTGCTCATTTGCATGTCATTTCCCAGAATCCCTTGCTGCAGTGGAGGTGCTGTATGCTGGGTGATAATGGGGAAAGGCGGGGTTGCAGACCTGCCTAAGACATGCAGATGAGCATACAGCTATATTTGCATATTTGCTTTCCTGTGGAGGGTTTTTGTCACTTTTTTTACTCACCATAACTTAACTCAGTATATGTATATATATATATACATATACAGGCATACCCCGGTTTAAGGACACTCACTTTAAGTACACTCGCGAGTAAGTACATCTCGCTCAATAGGCAAACGGCAGCTTACGCATGCGCCAGTCAGCACGTCCTGAACAGCAATACCGGCTCCCAACCTGTACCAAAGGTGTGCGCAAGCGGGGAGACTATAGAGACTGTTAGAAATGCCTTATTTACATCAGTTATGCATGTATATGATGATTGCAGTACAGTACATGCATCGATAAGTGGGAAAAAGGTAGTGCTTCACTTTAAGTACATTTTCGCTTTACATACATGCTCCGGTCCCATTGCGTACGTTAATGTGGGGTATGCCTGTATATATATATATATATATATGTGTGTATGTGTAAGTGTGGCAATGTTTGGGGTTTCTCAGAGCTTTTGTGTGCTTATTAACTATGTGCAGCTGGTCTCAGCTGTTTTTGGGAAGTTAGTGGCCCCTCCCCCCTGAGGGTTAAGCTCGCCCCTCCCCACTTTCCAAGTTGGCAGGTCAGTTTTATTTTGCTGGGTTACAACAGATCCAATGCTGATCATTCTTCCCCTAATTATAGAGGTAAATAAGAATTTTAACTCAGGGAGTGTTAGGACCTGTAATGGTCATGCCTTGAAAGTGGCTAGCAGGCTTAAGACGCTTTGGCTAAAGGTTGAACTAATTTACCCCTTTTCAAGAGAATATATAGGTAATGTACTGTGTATTTTTATCACATTGGAAGTAGCTTTGGGCATCTTTGTTTGTTTTTTTGTTGTACACATTTAGCCACGCCCACTAGCCCTTCTTTTGACACTTTTATACATATATATTTATATTATGTGTTAGTGTTTGGGGGTTTTTGGTTTGGTATCTGTGTTTATTAACTATGTGCAGCTGGCAATATATATTTAAAACCAGAGACAGAACATGAAATACAGACAGAGCTCAGTGCACATCCAGTGAAACCTATACACGGTACAGTGCCTAAATATATATGTATAGCTATCTATTAAATAAAATGGTCTTTTAGTTTAACATTTTGGCCAAAGTGTTGTAAGCCCCTGAGCCACTACACGGCAGACCACATCTCAAGGGTCCCTAACACTAATATAAATTCTTAATAACCTCTGCATTACCAGGAAGAATGATTTATAATAAATCTGTCAAAATTAGTTGCATAGTTCTAAGTCTGATTAAAGCTTTTATTAACCTGTACATTTCCAGGAAAAGCACTCTGTAGTGGATTTGTCACAATCATACTGCAAGCAAGCAAGTTCCCCTGAGAGTGGGAGATGCTATGGAGTGAGCTTTTAACCATTTAAATGTGGGAGGGGGTGAGCTTCAATAAGATAGGAAGAGCCACTTTCCAATCAGCCAAGACCAGCTGATCAAGATTTGTAAAACATACAGGACACCTGCAAGCTCATATTGCACCCCCAAAATAACCACAACATATATATAAGCATATAGGTGTCACAGAGGAGTGCTACTGAACATGGCGATATATATTTAAAACCAGAGACAGAACATAAAACACAGACAGAGCTCAGTGCACATCCAGTGAAACCTATACACGGTACAGTGCCTAAATATATCTGTATAGATATCTATTAAATAAAGGAGAAAATTTAAAACAACTTACCGTAATTTTCTTTTCCTGGAACCATGGCAGTGGGCACCATTGGGTTAATCCCTTCTCACTCTAGGTAGGACAGGAAATAGACTTTTGCAGGTAGGCCATATAAGGCCCCTCCCTCTACCGGCACATTAGTCTTACGATTCTTCCATAGCTGAAAATATATAACTGATAGGCATTAGACATACATAGGGAGGGTAACTATGTGCCCACTGCCATGGTTCCAGGAAAAGAAAATTACGGTAAGTTGTTTTAAATTTTCTCCTTTCCTGATCACCCTGGCAGTGGGCACCATTGGGACATACCCAAGCAGTGAACATTGTTAGGGAGGGATACATCAGAATAAACACCACCAGTTAATGCCTTATCAGTTTGACCTTTATTAATACACCTTATACTTATTTCACTACAGATTCTAACACTCTATGACCAAAGCTTGCGTCAGCTGATGATTGTACGTCTAGTCTGTAGTATTTCAATAATGTATTGAATGAGGACCAGACTGCCGCTATGCATATCTGTCCTGGTGTATCCTGGGCTTTAAATGCCCATGAAGTAGACATGGCCCTTGTAGAATGAGCTTTAATGTTCAAAGGTTTATCTTGTCCTTTGCTTTCATAAGCCTTTTAATACAAGACACTATCCACTGGGAAATTGTTGTCTTTGATGCTTCTTGACCTTCTTCGGTCCCTCTGGAATTGATGAATAGGCTGTCTGACTTTCTGATATCTCTCATCCTTTCCAGGTACACTTTTAGACGTCTTACCACGTCTAATTTGTGTAGTCTTTCTTCTTTCTTATTCTTTGGTTCTGGATAGAATGTCGGAATCACAATTTCTTGATTCATATGGAACTGTGATACAACTTTTTGCAGGAATTGATGTACTGGTCTGAGAACTGCCTTGTCTTGATGTATGACTAGGAATGGTTCCTTGGCTGATAGAGCCTGTAGTTCTCCCACTCTCCTTGCTGAGGTGATTGCTATCAAAAACGCCATTTTCCATGATAACCATTTTAAGCCTATCTCCTGTATAGGTTCAAACGGAGCTGCTGTTAGTACATCCAATACTAGGGACAAGTCCCATGTAGGTACCCTGTTCTTGATTTGAGGCCTTAACCTTTTAACTGCCTGAAAGAATCTGATGATCAATCTTTCCATTGCCAGATTTCTTTCCAACAAGGCTGATAGTGCAGACACCTGTACTTTCAATGAGCTAAGACTGAGACCTTTCTCAAATCCTTTTTGCAGGAACTCCACAATTGATACAATTCTAGGTGAAAGGAATTCTGTTTTTCTTTTTCACACCAATCGCGAAAGCAAAGCCAGATTCTATGGTATACTTTCGATGTGGAACTTTTCCTTGCTTGTAAAAGGGTTTGGATTGTTTTGCCTGAACAACCTTTCAGTCTCAATGTTTCCTGCTCAATCGCCATGCCGTCAAAGCCCATTGTTTGGCATTCGGATGACATATTGGCCCCTGTCGCATCAACCCTTTGCGATCTGGTATGTGCCATGGTGTATCTACTGCCATATTTACCAAGTGTGTGAACCAAAGCCTTCTTGGCCAGTAGGGTGCTACGAATATCACCTCTGCTTGGTCTTCCCTGATTTTCCTGATTGTTTTCGGAATTAGGGGAATTGGAGGGAACAGGTATGCCAACTTGAAGTGCCATTTGAAACTGAGAGCATCTGTACACTGGCGACACACTTTATTCGAGCTCGGCTAGTCCCACGAATTCGGGTATACCCGGGTGTATTGAGGTTTGTGACTGTTTTCTGCCCGAGTGCATTGAGGTATTTTCCAGGCAGGGATTGAAGCATTTTATTCCCGCTGGCTGCAATACTGCACAGTATATATATATATATACTGCAGAACAATTCATGAATTTATGCCATCTGGTAGACACGCGAAGCATTGCAGCCTATTAAATCCTAATCATTATCATTTAACAGATCAGCCGCCCGTCAGCCAGGCATGAACCCAGGCTGGGAAGGCAAACGCAACGGGGCTTGTCAGAGGTGAGGAGCGGCGCATTCCAGGTATCTGCCAGGTACATACTGGGTATTTGCTCGAATAAAGTGTGTCGGTGCAGTACCTTGTGCGCTTGGATGAAACTGTCTGGCACAGTAGTTCCTTACCTTGCGGTTTTGGTGTGTCGCCATGAGATCTATGTCTGCCTGACCCCATCGCTCTACCAGTTCTTGAAACACCTGTGGATATAACGCCCATTCTCCTGGGTGTGTGATGTTCCGACTTAGAAAGTCTGCTGTGACATTTTCTAGTCCTGGGATATGTATGGCTGTAATTTCCGACAAGTGGCACTCTGCCCAAAAGAGGATTTCTGCTTTGAGGTTCATCAGCTTTCTGCTCCTGGTTCCTCCTTGTTCGGCTATATACTTGACAACTGACCTGTTGTCTGATTCTATTTTTATACAGCCACCTCTTACAGTATATGATCTTGGAAAGCTTCTAAGGCCCTTTGTACTGCTTTTAATTCCAGCAGATTTGATGGAAGATGCTTTTCCTGGTTTGTCCAGGTACCTTGCACCAATGTTTCTCCCATCTGGGCACCCCAACCTGTGTTGCTCGCATCTGTTGTAATTCTTACCCAGTGCACTGGGTGTAGTGTTTGTCCTTTTTCCAGGTTTCGGGTATCTTCCCACCACTTTAATTCCTGTTTTGTGTGTGGGTGTAACAAGATTCTTTGTCTTGTGTCCTTTTGATTCCCGTTCCATTGTTGCAGAAAATTGTTTTGCAGTGGTCTCATATGTATTGCTGCCCATTTTGTGACGCTTAATGTTGAAGCGAATTTCCCTAGGAGCTTCATGCATTCTTCTGCTGAAGTCCTGGTAGCTTTCCTGAGCTTCTTTGTTGCATGGCTATGTCTTGCCTCTTTGCGTCTGGTAGTCTCACTTCTCCTTTTGCTGTATCAAATTCTACCCCCAGAAATCTTAACAGCTGAGTGGGCATGAGATAGCTCTTGTCTCTGTTTATTAACCAACCGTGGTGTTCTAGGAAGGTTATTACCATCTTCTGGTCTTGCTGGAGTTTCTCCAGACTCCTTGATTTTACCAGGATGTCGTCCAGGTATGGGTATATTTCTACCCCTCTTTCTCTCATTTCTGCCACTAGAGGGGCTAGAACCTTTGTAAACGTCCTTGGGGAAGTTGCCAGACCAAATGGCAGTGCTGTGTACTGATACTGATATTGATTTACTATAAACCTTAGGCATCTTTGGTGTCCCCTTGCTATGGGCACATGTAGATAAGCATCTTTTAAGTCTATCGCCACCATCCAGTCTCCTGGTTGTACCTCTTGAATAATCAGGTTCAACGACACCATCTTGAATTTTCTTATTTTCAAGAATAAATTCACATTTCTTAGGTCTAGGATTGCTCTGTACTCCCCTGTAGGTTTCTTTACTAGAAAAATTCTGGAATAAATTCCACTTCCTCTTCCTGAGGTACCTTCTTTATTACTTCTGCTTGTAATAATTTCTTAAAAGCCGAATTCATCTGCCTTCTTTTTTCCTTGGACTGTATCCATGTTATTAATCCCATATTTCTTATTGGCATCTCTGAATTCTATACTGTACCCCTGACGAATGGTCTGTAATACCCAATTGTCCTGTATTGTTTGGGCCCATGTTGCAGAAAACTGCTTCAGTCGCCCTCCTACTGGCAACTGTCACGAAAAAGCCGGTTCTGGCCGCCCCTCCATGTTGTTTGTCTTGGAGTGACCTGCCAGGTCTATATGCCTTTGCTATATTGGTTTCTATTAGCCTGTTGGAAACCGAATCTTCTGCCCTGTTTTCCTGAGGTAAAAAATGCTCTCACCTCCTGATGCTTTTGTTATTATTGCATCCAGTTTGTTACCGAAGAGGAACTCACCTTCAATGGTAATCCACACAAGTTGTTCTTTGATGCTGTGTCAGCCATCCACTGTCTGAGCCATAAAGCCCTTCTTGCTGATACCGCCAGCACCATAGATTTTGATGCTCATTTTACTTCTGACAGTGCTTTAAGAATAGCACTTCTTTCCACACCTTTGTATATTGCTTCTTCAATGTTGGCAATCCACACTCGCATAGCCCTTGCTGCTGACGTAGTTTAAATGGCAGGTTTGAGGATGTTCCTGCGGTAACGTATGCTTTCTTCAATACGTATCCATCTTCCTATCCATAGCGTCCTCCAATGACGCATGTTCCTCTATTGGAATTGTGGTCTTTTCTACTATTCTGGAAATAGCAGTATCCACCTTTGGGCTGACATCCCAAAATGTTACCTCCTCTTGTGGAAATGGATACATCTTCCCAAACCTTTTAGGCGTAAATACTCTGGCGTCTGGTTGCGCCAACTCCACCTGAATGAGGTCCTTAATTACTTGATGGATAGGAAAGACTCTAGCTTTTTAAAGCAGCAGCAGCAGCAGCAGACTGCCTAGCTTTGTCAAACAGCAGGCCAGTACAGAAACTCTTGAAGCAGCCAGGACACTCTTTGTCTCGCCCCAAAAAGTTTATCTTTTTTGTGGGTTAACTCCTGAGTGTCTTCCAGTTCCAAAGCCTGTATCATGGCTTTGATGAGTGGATCCACCCTTTCTACATCAAATTCAGATTCCTATTACTGAATATCTTGATCTGATGAATCCATTTCACCCTCTGACACATGAAAACAATCAATGTCAGACTCATATGAAGAAAAACCTTTCCCCTTATCCAGACTGATCTGGGATCTAGATCTTTCCTGCGCAGGGTTAACAGCTTGCTGGACTGCCGCATCAACACTCTGTTTAACAGCCTCCTTCATCAATAAGAAAAGTGCTCATTTGTTCATTGGTATCACCTGCAGGTGCCTTAAGACAATCTTCACCTAATTACTTCCCTATTAGGGCTGGTTTCTCACAAGCTGAACACCATTTAGTTTTCTTAGCAACCTTTCATTTATGTTGCAGGGATTCCCCCGTCCCTTTTGAAGATCCTGCTTCTCGGAGGGTAACCACCGAACTAATTTATAAAAACAAAATAAATACTAAACATACACCCTAATGTATATATACCATCTCTCTTTCCCATGTAGAACTAAAACTAAGGACTCACCTAGTCTTGGGAACTGAAGTTTTGTGTGTTTCCATTTATGAATCCATTTCCAGCACTTGGTTTCTCCCTGCTGAGCGTTCCATGCTGCAGCTCTCACTCACACATACACACAGTGTGTTCGTCGCTTCTATGACATCATCAAGTGCTCGTGCACGGCTCGCGTATCTGTGCACGCATCTGCCGGCCGGATGTGACGCGCGCGCTCCCGAGCGGCCGCGTGCACTGTACCCTTTACCGCAGTGTTCCAGACACTAACGCGGTCAATATGAATCTTCCTCCGGTTCGCAGCTAAGGCTGCTACTCCCTTCCGCGTTTAGCAGGGTTCCTGGGGTACTTTACCGCCGCGTACCAGACGCTAGCGCGGTCAATTGAGCCTTTTTATCTGGCTCGCAGCTATGGCTGCTCCCCCTCCGCGTGTAGCGGGCTCCTGGGTACTTTACCGCAGCGTACCAGACGCTAATGCGGCGAGTCTGGGCCTCCACGGCTCCCAGCTGCAGCTGCTGTGCACCTTCGTTTGGTCCTGGGGCTTTTGCACATAAGCTTCCCCGCCCGCGGCTGCAGCTGCTCCCCCCCACCAATGGGTTCCAGGGGCTCCCCCGACTCTAAGGGGTCTCCGTCTTGCCACCCGTAGGGCGCATCGATCGGAGCTTCAGGGCAGAGAGGCTGAGACCCTGGATATCTGCACTAGGTGCAGTAGGTGAGTCCTATTAGAAAATAAAAAATCCTACTCCTAGCTGTGAGGACAGGAAAAAGACTAATGTGCAGGTAGAGGGAGGGGCCTTATATGGCCTACCTGCAAAAGTCTATTTCCTGTCCTACCTAGAGTAAGAAGGGATTAACCCAATGGTGCCCACTGCCAGGGTGATCAGGAAAATGGTCTTTTAGTTTAACATTTTGGCCAAAGTGTTGAAAGCCCCTGAGCCACTACACGGCAGACCACATCTCAAGGGTCCCTAACACTAATATAAAGTCTTAATAACCTGTGCATTACCAGGAAGAATATGTTGTGGTTATTTTGGGGGTTCAATATGAGCTTGCAGATGTCCTGTATGTTTTACAAATCTTGTTCAGCTGGTCTTAGCTGATTGGAAGGTGGCACTTCCTATCTTGTTGAAGCTCCCCCACTCCCATATTTAAATGGTTAAAAGCTCACTCCATAGCATCTCCCACTCTAAGGGGAGTTTGCTTGCAGTATGATTGTGACAAATATAATACAGAGTGCTTTTCCTGGTAATGTTCAGGTTAATAAAAGCTTCAATCAGACTTAGAACTATGCAACTAATTTTGACAGATTTATTATAAATCATTCTTACTGGTAATGCACAGGTTATTAAGAATTTATCTTCCTAAATAGGTGTATGGAAGATAGTGGGGACAATACACCACCTAGGTGTGGGCTACAGAAAACTGCAAAGTCTCGCCACAAAATAACTTCAGACTTGAGAACCTGTCATGTATGCATTCTCTATCTGTATGCATCTTATCGCAGCACTTATCTGTACTTCTACTCATTGTAAGCAACTAACTGTCACTCTACTAACTACAACTATGTATACACACCTAGGCTTAACATCAGTATATTTATTTATTTGTAAGTCAAGCGTGTTCAAGCATCACTCGCATGCAGCAATTCAGGCAGCGCAACAGTTTTACCCAGCAAGCAATCAAGGGCAGCCACTCCCCCCTGGTTGCCACAACAACCGAGAGCTATTTAAAGTGCACGTTTACTGAGTGCATATACCTTTGAGAAAGCGCGATCATGCGCGAAACGTACGTCCGTTGACTTCATTTGTGTTCTGGAGTTGACATACACCCCCATTCCTTGTGGTCTATGTATACGGATGTAAGGGCTTTATTACTCACGAACTGTATATGAACCGCCTCTTCAGATCTAGTATCAGCATACTTTTTTCTATAGGTGTGCCGGTTTTTTGATAATAGAATTCCTGCCAACAGGACAGGTTTTCAAGTCTGAAGTTACTTTGTGGCGAGACTTTGCAGTTTTCTGTAGCCCACACCTTCTTCAGATCTAGTATCAGCATACTTTTTTCTATAGGTGTGCTGGTTTTTGATAATAGAATTCCTGCCAACAGGACAGGTTCTCAAGTCTGAAGTTATTTTGTGGCGAGACTTTGCAGTTTTCTGTAGCCCACACCTAGGTGGTGTATTGTCCCCACTATCTTCCATACACCTATTTAGGAAGATCTTTTCTTGGTTTGTTTTAAGGGACTGGCCGTGGACTACTTCTACCATTTCCCTCTATACAATATGTTCTTACTATTTGGTGATTAAAAGGTTTTTAATGTTATCAACCATATCGCTCTGACTTACCTTTCTGAGTGCATTCAAGGAGGAACTTGTCTGTCTGTTTATGTTGTTATTATAGTTTATCCTCTATTGCACCAGTTTGTGTGTTATTTGATTTCATATACTATCCTCATTTTGCTGACGCGGGAGCTTCCCCTTCCCCTGTCCCCTTCCCTTCCCCCACCCCCAGATTAGTTTATTAAGAATTTATATTAGTGTTAGGGACCCTTGAGATGTGGTCTGCCGTGTAGTGGCTCAGGGGCTTACAACACTTTGGCCAAAATGTTAAACTAAAAGACCATTTTATTTAATAGATATCTATACATATATATTTAGGCACTGTACTGTGTATAGGTTTCACTGGATGTGCACTGAGCTCTGTCTGTGTTTCATGTTCTGTCTCTGGTTTTAAATATATATCTCCATGCTCAGTAGCACTCCTCTGTGACACAAATATGCATATATCTATGTTGTGGTTATTTTGGGGGTTCAATATGAGCTTGCAGGTGTCCTGTATATGTGCAGCTGGCCTCAGATGTTTTTGGGAGGTTAGTGGCCCCTCCCCCCAAGGGTTTAAGCTCGCCCCTCCCCACTTTCCAAGTTGACAATTTTTCAAGAGAATATATAAGTATTGCACTGTGCATTTTTGTCATATTGGAAGTAGCTATGGGCATCTTTGTTTGTTTTTTGTTATGAAAATATTCAGTATTTTCATAATCTCGTACAGAAATACTTAGTATTGTTTTTTATTGTTGTCAAGCGAACTTGACCCCAGCCTGGTTTTATGTGTTTGTCTAGAAGTGAGGTTATCTGGGGCATGCCTGTTTTTGGAAAGTGTGGTGATTTAAACCTGTAGTCTCTTTCTGAGAGTAGAAATAAGCAAAAAACCTTTTAATGTAATTTTAAGAGGAATTTCACGGTGTTCTGGAGAATGCCAGAAGGTGTGGTCAGGGAGATATTCCACAACCGTGTAAATTTACTAAGTAAAAAGATATTGGGGATCTGAAAACAATTTGCAAGAATAACCAATATCTCTTTACGATCTGACTAATTAAATTATGTTAACAATCCAAAAAGGATGCTGAGGAAATTTGTAGATTCAGAGAAGAGAGCCTGGGATGAACTTCTCCCTTTTCTGCTGTTTGCAGTGTGGGAAGTTCCCCAGGCCTCCACGGGATTCTCTCCATTTGAACTGCTCTATGGCCGCCAACTCCGGGGTATCCTAGACCTCCTAAAGGAGTCCTGGGAGGAACAGCGGTCCCCTTCTAAGAATACCCTGCAATATGTACTAGACCTTAGGAAGCACCTAGATGTGGTCAGCCATTTTTCTAGGGAGAATCTTAGATCAGCCCAGGACAGTCAGGAGAGACATTACAATCAGAATGCTCGCATGAGAGTGTTTCACCCGGGAGACCAGGTGATGTTATTGTTACCCAGTTGCGAGAGTAAACTCCTGGCCAAATGGCATGGCCCATTCGAAGTACTCCGCCGTACGGGTGATGTGGATTATGAGATCGCTCAACCAGGGTTCAGGAAGGGTAAACAAATTTACCATGTGAACTTGCTGAAACCCTGGAAGATGCAGCAGTCCCTATTCATCCACCCGGTGGAGGAGGAAACGGACTTGGGTCCTCAGCCTCCACGGGAGAACATCGTGAGTGACGATAAAATCCCAATGTGTAAACAGTTGTCCTCTGAACAAAAAGGGGACTTGTTAGAAATAATTACACAATTCCATGATGTTTTTTCTGACTTACCAGGACAAACTAACTTAATTTCACATGCGATCGAGACAGCACCTGGGGTAAAAGTACGTTCCCGTCCTTATAGGTTGCCTGAAAGTCGTAGGGCTCTGGTAGAGAAGGAGGTACAAGAAATGTTACACTTAGGAGTGATTGAGGAATCATGCAGTGAGTGGTGTAGTCCACAAGTTATGGTCCCTAAACCCGATGGGAAGGTAAGATTTTGTGTGGACCTCCGAAAGGTCAATGCGGTATCCAAGTTTGACGCATATCCGATGCCAAGGGTGGACGAATTAATTGACGCCCTTGGTAACGTGGAATATATATCCACGCTGGACTTGACAAAAGGATACTAGCAAATACCCTTAGAGGAGAAGTCCAAGTGCAAAACAGCCTTTGCCACTCCCATGGGTTTATACCAGTTTGTGACAATGCCATTTGGACTGCATGGAGCCCCAGCCACATTTCAGAGACTCATGGATAAGGTACTGAGACCCCATAGGACTTATGCCGCAGCCTACCTAGATGACATTGTCATTTATAGTAAACACTGGCGGGTCCATCTAAATAGGCTGAAAGCGGTCCTCAAATCTCTAAGAGAGGCAAGGCTCAAAGCCAACCCTAAGAAATGTGCCTTGGGTAAGGCAGAAACCAAATACTTAGGCTATGCAGTGGGAGGTGGAAAAGTAAGGCCACTAGCTGACAAGGTAGTTGCCCTGAAAGAAGTTCCGACCCCCCAAACAAAAACGCAGGTACGCTCTCTGCTGGGTTTAGCAAGGTACTACCGGCAGTTCATCCCCAACTATTCGGAAGTGGCAGCCCCTTTAACGGACCTCACAAAAAAGTGTGCCCCTACACAAGTGGTATGGTCACGGGATTTTGTCAGAGAGCCTTGGAGGACATAAAAAGGTGTCTATCAGAGGGTCCTGTCCTTAGAAGCCCGGACTTCAACAGGCCGTTTGTAGTGCAAACAGATGCATCAGAGATAGGGCTAGGGGCAGTGTTGTCACAACAGTTTGAGGGAGTTGAACACCCTATCCTTTTCCTGAGTAGGAAATTCATCCCGAGGGAAAAAAACTACTCAGTGATTGAGAAGGAGTGCCTCGCAGTAAAGTGGGCAATCGAGGCTTTGAGGCATTACCTGGCAGGAGTCCATTTTACTCTGGTGACGGACCATGCTCCACTGAAGTGGTTAAATAGTATGAAAGATTCCAATGCTAGGTTAACTAGGTGATATATGGCCCTCCAACCCTTCTCATTTGAGATTCAGCACAGGCCGGGAAAAGAGAACGCAAATGCTGATTTCTTTTCTAGAGAAGGGGTGGATGGTCGGGCTTCAGCCGTGCGTAGCCCCAGCCACACACTAACAGGGGAGGAATGTGACAGGGTAAATAAAAGCCACCAGCTATATGCCTGGCAGACATATGTTTAGCCTGCAATGCAGCAGTGACTAGGTTAACTTCAGCTGGGAACCTCAGGACAATTAGTTGGATCCCAGCTGCCTAATCAAGGTGTGTTAAAAACCCCAGGCTGTAGACACATGGGTGCTGGCTTTTGAGGAGAGAGGAGTAAGCTACTGCAGAGAGTACTGATACAAGGTCTGTTAGCAAAGTACATGGTTTATGAACTGTCTGTCTCCTGCATAGAAAAGAGTAGCTGCCTTATTTTTACACTATCTGTTAAAGAGAAACTGTTTTGTCTGCTAAAGAAAAAGCCATTTTTCTTTTGTTTGCTGATGAAAAGCTATTATTGTTTTGTGTGCTGTATATCTTTTAAGGCTAAATAAATAAGCCTTGTCAAGAAACCCGCGTGTGTAGTTGCATGTACCCTGCAACACTGGGCTTCTCCAGTGCTTCTCTACCGGTGTTTAGCTCTTTCACACTGAAGTACTTTTGAAAAGTCCGCCAGCGCGATCCCTCCCAGAGATTGGTTTTTCTCAAATTGTCTCTCAAGTCTCTATCTCTATCTGCTACATGAGGTATACTGGATATATGAGCTAAAAACTTTATCCCCTAGAGGGTTAAATATTGACTTTGAGCTAGGAGTGTTCCTATAAACATCAGGTGAAACTTTTTTATTTTGAGCACTTTATCTTTTTATGTTCCCACTAAGGGTTTTTTTTTTATATTTTTTACTGTGTACTGACTAATATCATTGGTATAATATACATTGCTAAATAGTCACTATTTTATTCATTGTATTTATGTTATGTTAAATGTTGTGTTAGGTTTTTTTCATGTATGCAAAGCTGAATCAAATGGCAGTGATTTAATATGCTAAACGGATTACCCCATGATTGCACTGATTGACAGACCAATCGGAGCAAAGTTTGAGGGTATATAACCCAGCATCACTGCCATCACTCCATATCCCCTGAGGAAGTGTGCTTAGACACACGAAACGCGTAGCGCATTTTTATCCATATATAGGACATTTGGTGGCTTATATTTGTAAGCAGTACAAGTGCTGAGTGCTTTTTTCCAACAACTGTGGCACAAGGAGGTGCAGATCGCCGTTTCCTGTGTCTTCAACTGGAGATTGCCAGGTGCTGACGTCATATCCGGCAACGTCATTTCCAGTCCGCCACGACGACGGCGTCACTTCCGGTTTTTGCCAGTAGAGAGACGCAGAAGGAATACAAGGCGTCTGAGGCACCCAGCGGATCCCCCACATGCGGTCACCAGCCCCCATTGGTACTATGCGAATTACCAGCAGCCGTCCTGTGAGTGTTATCTAGGTTTTAACCCACCGGAGCGGTCTGTCAGCCATTTGTCATTTTTTATCAATTAGTTTAATAAATAACTTTTATCATTAGCTTTGCTTAAGTGTTGTTTGTCTAGGTGTGTCTGTTTGTTTTGTCTGTTTATGTCAGCCAGTTGCAATTATGTCTGTATAAATTGTTTAAACTGTGTTGCACTAAATATTTCTTTTTTCATTGCATGTTCCACTTTCACTGCATCAAGTCATATCTGAATATCACAGGATACAGAGACTGTTGATTTCCTTGGGACTGGAACTATTTCTTCTGGACATCCAGGATTCCATTATTTTTGGACTCAATAGGCGCCGGTATCTCTTTTGTTTACATGTGTACAGTTCCACATCCCTGCCCCCCCCCTAACATCACCCTTAAACTCCTGTTCCCAAAGTCTCAGTCCTGTAGCTATTTCCTATGAGGGGTCCTAAACACACAGGACACCACTAGCTTATAAACTCAAAGGGGACAGTTTAAGGGAAACTGGTGACAGGGGATACATTAATACACTTTACTGGCCCCAAGAGCTTACATAGATCGCCCATTACACATGGTTTTTAGGGGCAGACAGTCGGGCATCACTAGGGGCAGACAGTCGGGCTTCACCTTTATTATGAAGGCCGGCTACCCATACCATCAGAAACATGACCACCTTCAAGGTATTAGCATACTTCTATATTCAGGCATCTATTGGCTCAAAACAAAAGCTATTTTTTAACATCAAGCCATAGATTGATAAAGTGGTTTTAAGGAAAAGCCAAGAAAGTGAGATTATGCTGTTCTCAATTCAGGGGATTTTTAGGATAATAACCATTAATTGTGGATACAAATTTGGACTTTAAGAAGAGGTATGTTCTGAGGCCAATCAGAAACGTGAATTCTCATCTTTCTTGCTCCAAAGACCTCTTTTGGAATGAATCAGATATTGGTATATGGTAACATACTGTATAGCAGGGGTGCGCAAACTGGAGGGCGCAATATTTTCCAGGGGGTGCACGGTGGTTAAATAGGTCCCGCGCTCTCCCCAAGGCATTTAAATAATGCTGCGGGTCATGGCAACATGATGTCACATGTCCCCACCGCGTTATTTCATGCCGGGCACAAGCAGAAGAATTGAGCAGGCAGGGGGGGGGGGGGTGTGTGTGCAGGGGAAACACTTTGTGCATCCCTGCTGTATAGGAATCCTGCTTTTACCCCATTATTTTTATGAAATTGTTTTCATGTATTGTACTGTATGATTCTTTGTACCTTATTTTCTGTAACTACTGTAAGTACTGTACACTTTTTGTATATTAAATCAAAAATGTTGTCTATGGGCTCTAATTGAACTTTTCACATTTTGAAGAGTGATAACATTTTCGGACACTTTTTCCTACAATTGATTGTTGTGTGTTAATTAAATATTTTTCTAAGTAAATAGGGACCAAGGAGCCCTTAGCGATAATGTTTTTCTTTATCCTGTGGGGTGGCAGTGTTTTAAGGAGATATTTGTGATGGATTGAGCAGAGATAGTGGGCCAGCTAGACAGCTGTCTGTATTAATCCTTGTCCTATATACAAGTCACATGCTCACATGTGGGCTGTTCATAACCATCAAAAAATAAATACTGTACCAACACACAACCCTTTCACTGGACATTGAACCTCCAACTTCTCCTAATACAAACTCCACAGACACCTAAGCACGAGAGATGTGAGACATTTTCACCAAAATCTGAATCTGCCATGAATTCTCAAGTCCTATTCAGCTGTGGATTTCCCGCAATAAGTCTCAAAAAGGCAGATTTTTTTTTATACTGTAGCACTAAAAATCCACCCAGACGGATTTGAATCCTTGAAAATTGTAGTTTGGTGGAGGAGAAAAAGAGACCTATTTTACTAGAGTACCTGTGAGATATGCTAATGGCATATACAAAGTATATTTAAATTATTCACACCCCACACTTCCAAAAAGGATTAAATACAGGTGTAAGCAGTAGAGCTCAAAGTGTGATGTGACAGTGGTGCCTTACCTATCAGCTGGTTTAAAACATACTGCTAGAGCTACTGTGCAGATTAGCAAATGTCTTGGGTTCAGTACCCAATTCCACACAAAGGCCTGGATTCATCAAATTTTGATAAAGTAGAGATATTATCAAATTGTAATTTTTTTTTAAGGTGCATTAATGTAAAAAGAATAAGTAGGGATGCATCAATGTTTCGCCGATCCTAAATAAGGCGCTAAATGGAATAGTAAGTTTACTTATTTTGTCTATAAAGTTGCGAGAATGGTAAAATGGAGTCAAAGTCACTGACCTCTCTGCAAAGTTTAAATGTCCCAGTTACGTGACGCGGGAGATTTAAGCAAGAGGGAGATACCAGCACCCCATACCGGGGCTTGTAAGTCGGGAAGCAGGGGTCCCCCAGGGGCTGAGATTAATGTGGTTCAGCTCTGTAAAACCCCTGCTTCAAAATGATGTAATTAAAATAAAATTAAAGAAGCTTCATTACCTTAGCGGCATGCTGCTATGGCAATGAAGGGGTTAAACCGAAGTACCTGGTTTATTGGGGGTAGAGGGGGTGGTTGAAGGGAGTAGTTGCCCCAGGGTGGGTTGTTAGGCCTACCGGGCAGGTTGTAGGAGGGGTTAACACCTTCATTACCTTAGCGTTTACTACCACTAATGTAATGAAGAGGTTAACCCCTCCCACTAACCACTCAGTAGCCCTAAAGACCCACTACAGGCCAAATACCACCTTCACTGACACCCTCTACCCAAATAAACATTAAAATACAATACATGCATAAGCCCGTGCACGAGCTTATGGAGACTTTCCCTGCCGCTTGCTGAACTCCATGCACTATCCCAAGACTCTACCAGCTGGAAACCAGGCCACACAAGACAACCCATCTTCGAGAGGAACTCTCTGTGGAGTCTGGACATATCTCCTCCCTATGCCAATATTATTTGGCCGCTTGTGAGTTTTTAATCTCTATTTTTCTTTATGTCAATAAACGTTATGACACTATTTTTTTCCCTTCTCTCCCCTATTTTCTGAGGAATCATCAGGGGGCTCTCCCTCTCCCCCAACCCTCCCTCCCCCCAGAGGATTAGTCATCTGACCAAGACCATACACCTAATGTGAGTGTGTCTCCTCCTCTATTTATTATTTACCCCCATAAAGAGATTCAAGGTATGTATATGTGTTGAATTTTTCCTCATTGTGGTCCCCCTCTCTCTTTTATTTCCAACGTTCATATATGTCCTGGAGCCATAAGCAGAACAACGCGCCTGAGGATCCTTCCCCTTTCCCTTCTATAAGATAAAGTAAGATACTCGCCAGATGAGAAGGGAGGTTCCAGAAGATAGTTGGTACCGAGAGCCTGGGGTCCAGAGCCGAGAGGTACACCAGGATCCGTAAGCAGAGGAAAGAGGTCGGAAAGTTCAGGAGGTCAGGATACTAGCCAAAAGTCGACGTCCAGAGCAGATCTACAGCCAAGCCGGTTCGGTACACAAAAGATCACTAGAAAAGACAAAGGGACAAGAGCTAAGGCAGACACGACCGTGGTTAACACTGGTCATACAGAACTATGCTCAGCAAACGAAGAAATGGCTGAGCAGGGTATATATAAGAAGTGAGACCAATGGGAAGAGGGGGAGCAACGGAGGCGCGATCCCATGGGAGACAGGGATAGGAGGAAATATTGCCCCAGCTGATTTGCCTGCCGCGTGGCTTGTGAGCGGTGCACGTGCATCAGGCGTGTGCCCTGTGCGGGGGAGATGCGCGCGGCCTGAGCTGGGGCCGGGAGTCCCTCTCACGGGAGGAGATAGAGGCGCGCGAACGTGCGTGTGCATGCGCGCTTCCCGTGGCAGCGGCGGGGGCCAGGGAAGGGGAAGGAGAGGCCCGCTCGCGGGAGGAAATAAAGGTGCGCGAACCTGCGCACGCATGCGCGCCTCCAATGGCAGCCGCGGGAGCCAGGGAAGGGGAAGGAGAGGACCGCTCATGGTGGAGATCCTGTGGAGCAGGAGCCGGAGAGCGCTGGGTGAGTTGTGGCCTGGGGGGAACCCTCTTGGGGAGAGATGTTCCTCGGGGTCTTACAGTACCCCGCCCCTTGAGGAGCGGCCCCAGGACGACTCCAATATGGTTTTTGGGGAAATTTAGAGTGAAAGAGTCTCAGCAGTCTTGGAGCATGTATTTGATTGTAGGACACCCAAGATCTTTCCTCTGGACCAAAGCCCTTCCAGTGAACCAGGTACTGCACTGAACCCCTCGTCCTCCTGGAATCCAGAATAGACTGAATCTCAAACTCTTCCGGCCCCTTAACTATGACTGGCTTAGGGTCAATTGGTGTCCTGTTGAACCGCGGACTCTGGAACACAGGTTTCAGCAGTGACACGTGGAAGACGGAGGGTATCTTCATGGATGGAGGAAGTTCCAGACGATATGCCACAGGATTGATCCGTTCCACTACTGAGAATGGGCCCAAGTACCTGGGAGCCAGCTTGTGGCTTGGAGTCTTCAGTCTAATGTTCTTGGAGGAGAGCCAGACCTTATCCCCTGGCTTGAAGACTGGTACCTGACAGCAGTGAAGATCTGCCTGTGCTTTTTGTCTGTGGGTTGACTTTCTCAAAGCCTCTTGGATCTTTCTCCAGGATTCCTGAAGATCCTTGATTTGGTCATCGGCCGCTGGAACCCCGGAAGGAACTGAGGTGATGGGCAGCTGACCTGGGTGAAAACCATAATTAATGAAAAAAGGGGATTTCAGCATGGAGCTGTTCTTTAAAGAATTATGGGAGAACTCTGCCCACGGAAGTAAATCTACCCAATTATCCTGGCTGTCCGCGATGAAGCATCGGAGGTATTGCTCCAGCATCTGGTTCGTTCTCTCGGTTTGCCCATTAGTTTGGGGATGATACCCGGAAGAAAAATGGAGGGTGATATCCATCCTGGGAGCGAAGGCCCGCTTAAATTTTGAGACAAATTGTGTACCTCGATCGGATACGATGGAAAGAGGAACTCCGTGAAAGCGGAATATTTCCCTAACAAAAATGTCTGCCAAAGTGGCGGAATTGGGTAGGCCTTTGAGAGGAACGAAATGAGCCTGTTTAGAAAAACGATCCACGACAACCAAAATGGTGTTCATCCCATTAGAGGTTGGAAGTTCCACCACAAAGTCCATGGACAGATGACTCCATGGGCGTTCTGGTATAGGGAGGGGTTGTAGAAGGCCATACGGCTTTTTACGAGCGGTCTTAACCTGGGCGCAAATTGGACAGGTTTTTACGTACTCCGAAATGTCCTGCAACATGGTTGGCCACCAAAAGGTACGACCAATGAGGTCAGAAGTCCTGTCAATGCCTGGATGACCGGCTGACCTAGAAGAATGACCCCACTTAAGAATCTTCTTAAGGAAGCTTGGAGCTGCATACAGGCGGCCGACCGGCACCTTAAGGCCAATCGGGAGGTTAGATTGTGCTGCCATGACCTGATCAAGGATATCGAAAGAGTTGGCCGAAATGATATATTTGGAGGGTAAGATTGTTTCGGAGATAACTTCGGAATTGTCCTCAGACAGGAATTGACGTGAAAGTGCATCTGCCTTTTGATTCTTTGAGCCAGGAATGTAAGATATGAGATAATTAAATCTCAAAAAGAAAAGAGACCATCGAGACTGACGTGCCCCAAGGCGACGTGCACTCTCAATGTAAAGCAAATTTTTATGATCAGTAAAGATTAAAATGGGGGTCTCTGTTCCCTCCAGAAGATGTCTCCATTCCTGAAGGGCGAGTTTAATCGCCAGGAGCTCTCTGTTTCCGACGTCATAGTTCCGTTCTGCCGAATAAATTTTTCTTGAAAAGAACCCACAGGGATGAAGTTTATTTTTATTTATTTATTTTATTTATAAAATATTTTACCAGGAAGTAATACATTGAGAGTTACCTCTCGTTTTCAAGTATGTCCTGGGCACAGAGTAAAACAAAATAATACATGGTTACAAATAAAGTTACATAAATGAACAAGGTATACATTATATACAAGACATTGCATGCACAGTTTGGCCTGTGGGGACTGTCTCTGAGAGAGAATGGCGCCAGCACCGACGTCGGATGCGTCTACCTCTAAAGTAAAAGGAAGCCCGGGGTCAGGATGACGCAAAATAGGAGCAGAAGCGAAAGATTTTTTGAGGGAGTCGAAAGCTTGGAGAGCTGCAGGAGACCAAACTGCTGTGTTAACTCCTTTTTTGTTAAGGGCAGTAATGGGAGCCACGATAGAAGAAAAATTCTTGATGAATTTACGATAGTAATTCGCAAATCCCAAGAAACGCTGTATGGCTTTCAAGGAAGTGGGTTGTGGCCATTCTAAGACAGCTTTGAGTTTGACTGGGTCCATAGAGAAGCCAGTGCTAGAGATGATGTATCCAAGAAAGGGAATGGAAGAAAGATGAAAAGAACATTTCTCTAGCTTAGCGTAGAGATGGTTCTCCCAAAGGCGGGACAGGACTAATTTGGTGTGCTGAATGTGGTCAGAGAAAGATTTAGAAAAGATAAGGATATCGTCAAGGTATACGAAAACGAAGATGTCGAGGAGATCGCGGAAGACCTTGTTGACAAACTCCTGGAAGACCGCCGGGGCATTGCAGAGGCCGAAAGACATAAAGGTATTCATAATGCCCATCCCGGGTGTTAAAGGCGGTTTTCCACTCGTCGCCCTGACGGATGCGGACAAGGTTATAGGCTCCGCGGAGATCAAGTTTGGAAAAAATCATTGCCCCGTGTAGGCGATCGAAGTGTTCGGAAATGAGTGGCAGGGGATAACGATTCTTGATCGTAATCTTGTTAAGACCTCTGTAGTCAATACAGGGATGCAAGGAGCCATCCTTCTTCTTAACAAAAAAAAAATCACGCTCCAGCTGGCGATGAAGAATTGCGAATGAACCCCTCAAGTTATCCTGGATATACTCGGCCATGGCCTTGGTCTCGGGTATGGATAGGGGGTAAGAACGGCTCTTGAGTAGGGCCGCACCGGGAAGAAGGTCAGTAGGACAGTCAAAGACTCTATGGGGGGTAACACTTCGGAACGCACCTTATCAAAAACGTCCGCCAGGTCCCAGTAGACCGTTGGGAGAGAAGTTTTGGACTCCGTGGATAAATCCACTCTGGCTAACATCTGTTTGGGGGGAAGACAAGTCTTGAGGCATTGGGGGCTCCAACGTATGGGTTCTTTATTAACCCAATCCAGTTGTGGGTTGTGTAGTTGTAACCAGGGGAGTCCCAGAATTACATCTACCGATGGAGTGTGGATCACGTCCAAGATAATCTTCTCTTGGTGACCGTCCTCCATGGAGAGGGATAGAGAACAACTCTCCAGGGAAATAAAAGCTGGTTGGAGTGGATGCTCGTCTATGGCCTCCAGACCAACTGGAACAGCTTTAGATCGGAAGGGAATCTTATTCCTATAGGCAAAACTCTGATCAATAAAGTTTCCCTGAGACCCAGAATCTATGAATGCGGAGGCGGGGATCAGGGAATTATTCCAGGCCAGAGAGATAGGCAGCATTATTCTGGTGGGAAGTTTTTTAGGAGAAGAAAGAGAGGAAGAGATTACACCCAACGAGACCCTCTCATACCTTATTGGATTTTGGCGTTTTCCCGGACGCAGAGGACAGCTTGCCAGATGATGACCGGAATGACCGCAATTATGGCAAAGCCCACCATCTCGTCGGCGCTGTCTCTCAGACGCGGATAGCCAATGACCTCCGAGCTGCATAGGTTCGGGCTCATCCATGGGTTGGGGAACGTAAGGGATGAGGTTGCGGCTGGTAGACCTAGGGGAAGTGGTACGAGGAAGAGCACGTTCAAGTCTTCTTTCTCGTAGCCGCTGGTCCACGCGAATGCAGACTGCAATGAGCTCCTCCAATCTGGTGGGTCTCTCCATGGTGGCCAGCTGATCCTTAATGGCATCAGACAGACCCTGCCAAAAAGCTGCGGAGAGTGCGTTATCATTCCAGGAGGTCTCCGCCTCGATGGTCCGGAAGTCCAATGCGTACTCTGCGACAGGACGAGTACCCTGGGAAATATGAAAAAGAGAGGAATCCGCCGTAATCTGGCGACCAGATGGATCAAATACTTGCCTGAATTCCTGAAGAAAGCGGGGGTAGTCACGCGTCATGGCAGGTGTTCCCGCTCCCAGATGGGGGATGCCCAGGCTAGGGCCTTTCCGTTCAAGAAGGATATAATATAAGCCACCCTTGAGCGTGCGGTAGGAAAGCGCGATGGGGATAATTCAAATTGAATCTCACACTGATTAAGAAACCCTCTGCACTCGTGGGGGTCCCCTGCATAGCGATTGGGGACCGGGAGACGAGGATCTAAAGCCACAGAGGAACCCGGAGATGGAAACGCCACAGCTGCCATGGCAGAGGGGCCTGGGGTATGCTGCAATGAGGAGAGTCTTGAGAGCTCCAGCGTCATGGAGGCAAGCTGCGTCTCTAGCTGGAGAAGTCGCTGCATAGGGCTTGGTTGCTCCACCTCTTCCATGTCTGTGGGGCTGAGCATAATGTAACGCTGTGCTCACCACCAAACACCAAACAGAGGAAAGAGGTCAGAAAGTTCAGGAGGTCAGGATACTAGCCAAAAGTCGACGTCCAGAGCGGATCCACAGCCAAGCTGGTTCGGTACACAAAAGATCACTAGAAAAGACAAAGGGACAAGAGCTAAGGCAGACACGACCGTGGTTAACACTGGTCATACAGAACTATGCTCAGCCAATGAAGAAATGGCTGAGCAGGGTATATATAAGAAGGGAGACCAATGGGAAGAGGGGGAAGAACGGAGGCGCGATCCCATGGGAGACAGGGATAGGAGGAAATATTGCCCCAGCTGATTTGCCTGACGCACGGCTTGTGAGCGGTGCACGCGCATCAGGCGTGTGCCCCGTGCAAGGGAGATGCGCGCGGCCTGAGCTGGGGCCGGGAGTCCCTCTCGCGGGAGGAGATAGAGGCGCGCGAATGTGCGCGCGCATGCGCGCTTCCCATGGCAGCCGTGGAGGCCAGAGAAGGAGAGGCCCGCTCGCAGGAGGAAATAAAGGTGCGCGAACGTGCGTGCCATGCGCACCTCCAATGGCAGCCGCGGGAGCCAGGGAAGGGGAAGGAGATGACCGCTCGCGGCGGAGATCCTGTGGAGCAGGAGCCGGAGAGCGCCGGGTGAGTTGTGGCCTGGGGGGAACCCTCTTGGGGAAAGATGTTCCTCGGGGTCTCACATCATGTTAATTAGATAGGTGAATAAATGTCGGAGGACCCTTGAAAGTGCTATAATGTGCTTGTTGCTAATTATAAACACATAACTTTATTACAATAAAACTAACCAATATTTTATAAAATCACTTAAAAACACATTACAACTTAAAAGCCTGAAGTTAAGTTAAAGACACAGTAATACATGAAAATTCTAGATTTACCTAGTTATACAAGAAATGAAACATTATAGTATGTTCTCAATAATGCAATCCTCCTCAATAGTATCAAGACAGGTGGGAAACAGAGAAGACAAGAAAACAAATTAATAAATTACAGTGGAACAATTTAAAAATATTTAAAACTCTATAAAATTCCAAGTATATAGACTGGAAAACCAGAAAAAAGGGAAAACGGGGACAGAGATGGTGCAAAACAGCTGGAGGGGATATTATTTGAAAAAAAAACTATGCATTTAAAAATATAAATACATAAATACCATAAAAAGTATAATTATTAAAAAAGTATCATTTCAAATTCAGCATTTAAGCCAGACGGGGTAAGTGTTTTTAATTTATGGATCCAAAACATTTCTTGTTTACTACGGTCCAGTCCCCTATCTCTATCTCTTCAATGTTGTTTCACCAAATCAATCCCTATAAAGATCGAACCAGAGGAATCTGAGTTATGACATTCAGTAAAATGTTTGGGCACACTATGAGTAGTGACCCCCTCCGAATGGTGTTCTAGTGTTCAAGTATACGTGTCCTGATAGGTCTGCTTGTTTTGCCTACTATTGAAGCCCACACAGGCACACCAATATGTATATGACAAAGTCAGACCTACAGCTAATAAATGTATCTATTTTGAAAGTCTCATTCTTCACATTTGACTTGAAGAATAATTTTTCTTTAGACTTAAATGTACACGCTGTACAGGATGTGCAACCAAAAAAGCCTTTTGCATTCTTTAAAAAGCTTTCAGCATTCTTAAATAGAAAATAGGGTAGAGAGCATTGGAGCTCGACAATGTGCTCTGTCTTGATCGCCAGCTATACAAGACTGAAGGTGCAGCAGCTCGCATCCAGCTCCTCCTTTCTTCCGAGTAGCACTTTGTGATTGGCTCTTATGGTGACCCCTCCCGCTGGTGGAGATTAGAGGAGGGTCACTTAGTATCTTTGATGTGGACTCTTCTCGGGGCCAGTCACACTACAGGGGGCGTGGCTTCTGCTTTCGCGCCACTTCCCTCCTTCAGGCAGGGTCTTGGCTTTCGCGCCAAACCCAGCCAAATCTTTGCACTCAGCTTTGCAAATACTCTACTCACAGTCCTTTTGCACGCAGCACGTGCGCCATCCAGACCCGATGCGAACCGCCATTTTAGCTTCTTCGCACCGCGCACTATCACATACAGCAGCCACCATTTTAAGTGATCCCACAGTTTTTTACTACAACGCAACCCTCACTGTTTAGAATGGGGTCCGCTCTCCTGTAAATACTGCACTCCATTTCAGCCTCTAACAAGTGATAATTCAGCATACCCCAGGCTAGGCAAAACTCTTTCTCATGTACACTGCACACGATGACGATCCAGTCAAGTGATTTGCGGTGATAGACTGGCTACTGGCTAGAAGTGTTTTGGGGGTCTTCTCACCCACAGCATGGGCATCCCTCCTATTGGCTGCCAGTACTGCAGACCCTCTCCATAAGTTGCTGACCCACGTTACCCAGTATAATTCCTTCAAGTATCCTACGATCACGCGCCTCAGGTAATGATCACGCACCTCCAAATGTAACCCTGTTTCCCCCACCCAATCTCGCATAGGGCCTCTTTGTGGGAAACTCACTCTGGTTACATGGCTTAGTGTGGTGCATACCTGTTGGTAACAGGGGGCCCTTGGTCTCCCACATGGTGTTGTAGGTGAATAACAGGACAGGCTTCTGGGGTCTTGCCCAAATTGTACTCACAGGTGCAGTGCCTCCATCTCGTGCAGCCCCCAGGTGTATGGGGTGAAGTCCCTGCAAAAGAATCTCTTCCCCCTTCTCCTAATAGACTTCACTCTTAGGCAGGAGGTATATAAAACACAGGATTCTTTATTTGATCTTTCTGAATTCAGCAGCCTCAATGATAGCAGTTTTTAGGGTGTCCACCCTCAGGATGTCCTTGGATCCACTCCCAGCCAAAGGGCACCGAGAGTGGTCCTTGCTCTTCCCTTATTCCCTGGTGGGATAAGAGGTATTGGTTTCCCACCGATCCCCTAAGGGAGGGCCTAAAACTGCCAGAGCCCTGACAGCTTAGTTGGGTAAACCTTGCCCCTATCACAGTAGAGGCAGACTGGCTAAATCAGGAAGTACAATGCATTAAGTACAGATCCAGTAAGCACCACCCTTGTGCCTCTAATTGGACACGAGGCCTGATGACACTACCTTCTCTGACTCACTGCACTGCAATGAGTGGGGAAAACCCATGATTATTCCTGGCAACCTACCCTTACTAGGCATTACTGCCAGGAGGAGGACAGACCTATTGCCCAAAAACCAATCAGGGCTACACTTGGATCTCCTTTCATCTCTACTTCATGGCTGGATGCACGCATCTGAGGACAGTTTTCACCCAATTGTGAGTACCACAACTGCACTTCACTTATATGGATGAAGATTGAACTTAAATATATGCTACATGCTCTAGGGCGATTTGCCTGTAGAAAAGGAGTTATAGAGCCATAGCTGTCCTCACAGATAGTATTTGACACTTAAATCTCCAGATCCAGGCATTATCTAGCATACACAATTAGTATGATTCCTTTTTGTTCTCATTAGCTGTCCAATTGGAATATTGGAAACCCATTGTGTTTGAACGCTGCTTGATATTAGAATGTAATTGTTGCTGTCAACTGATTTAAAGAAGAATCTAATATTTAGAAGATCATTTTCCACATACAGTGTGAAATCCCCAAACTGTATCTCGTATACCCTTTGCCTTACTTTTTTCAGGGGTACATCAGTCAGTGCTCAGCCCATTATAAAGTCTGTTTTTCACGTGTGTTGAAAAAGCCACTTGTAAAACTTGGTATGAAGCTACTAATTTTCTGTAATACACCACATGCAGTTTAAAAGGAAATAACTATTCCAATTTTTGGGAAAATTCCCCAAGACTTGATGATATGGGAATGTATAAATATCTGAAAAAGACTACCAAACAGAATAAACATTACTTCATTTACTGAGAGTCAGAGAAACAAAACTAAAAAAAAAGCAGAAAATGTATTTAACAGAAGTTGGAAAAAAATATGGAGAGTTTCCAGTTGTAGCCATCTGGTCATTTTGTTTTACAAACTAATCTTATAATTTATGTTTCAGGGAGTTAATTGGATTTAACAGATTGTTATCATTTTACATGAACAAGTTGTTTTTTAACCATGTTCTATTCTAAAAATAGTACAGAATAAGTGTACTGTATTTCAGTATTAGGTGATACTGTACCTGTTTTATTTGGACGAACAATTGATATTTTAGGACAAGATTTAATCAATTCTTCTCCCTTGCTCAGGTCTGCATTAATGATTTACAAAAGATTCCATGAGTTAACACATATGTAATATCCAATGTTGAGTTGTGTTTCCATTTTAATCTGCAAATTATCATGTTTTTTGATGGCCAAAATTCATGGAAAGGTTTGCCATGACAATAGATTACATCACGAGAACAGTCATTTTTCCTCTACATAACACTCTGCTTAATGTTGTATGATTAATTCTTAAATGTAATTTTAGAGTGGTAAAAAGTGGGAGATAATGGGTTATTACTTCAGTGATATCTTATCAGTCAATACCATCATTTAACAGTGCATTTCATGTTTACCCAGGAAAGACCAGAGCTGGCTGTATTAAGGGGCCAGAGATTATGGGCCATATACTATATTCTCCAAAGAGGCAGATTTGGCAGATTTTTTTTGCATCAAAGTCAGTTGCTTATCATTGACTTGAGCAACCATAAAACATGTAATTATACTGTTTGAAACTATGATTTGATGTCTATTGTGAGATGTTGTCAAAAGTAGGCATCCTGCTTTACTGCTACAATTCACTGATAATTGTATAAAACTTTCATTATGAAACCTAACTAAACACTGGACAGTATATTCAGTACACCAAAAATAACCAAAATAATTAACAGAGAGACAAGCCTAAAAATAATGCAGATATTAAACAAAGGGTTCACAACCTTGAGAATACCAAGGTAGCCGTGGCAAGGGGACATAGAGGCGACACTGTTTTATTAGAATTCATGCTCAAAGAAATACTAAGATTAGCAAGATGGTATGCAAGTTCAAACAGACTAAGTGCACAGTACACTGGTTTTCCTATCATAATCTCTTGTTTCTTCCTCTATTCTCTCTGTGTCTTTTTGTTTGATCTATTCCCAGTGAATCTTTGCTGGTAGCGGATGAGATCAGCCTGGAAAAGGATGAGCGATCTGCTGTATAATATTTTGCAGCAAAAGCATGATCTTCTAATTTCTGAATCCAACATCGTAAAATGTGATTTGGGCTGAAGCTTTGGACATGTAAGTTAAAAGTACAGTTTGTTTATACAAATGTAAAGAAATGTATGTAGCCCCCTGTAAACAGCACAGGCTATACCTATCTTCCTTCTACTGTGGTAAGTCCTGTTAAGATCAGGCACCAGTAATCATCATGGGTTTTCCCCCTTCATAGCCCTATCCTGAGTGGTAGATGCAGGCTTGGACTCTGCTGCAGGCGTGAGCAAGAGGGGAGGTTCTGCTGACATCACGAGGGGTGGGGCTAGCTCTATATTTAGCAGCCAACTCCTGTGAGTAGAGTTAGAGTTGATAGTGATATCGAGAGTCTGGAGTTGCCAGATAGTTATGCCGGGAATATGCAGTTCAGTTAGTTTGCCGTGAGTTGAAGAATCCTGCGGATCGGTCCGAGGAGTTGGAGGAGACCGCGGTCTCCCCTGCGCAGTGTGCAGGAGCAGAGAGAGAGGAGTGGAAAGATTCAGCTTCCTTTAGTAGAGCTGATAGAATTATAAACTTGGTGGACCAATGCCCTCACCCCACTGCCCGGGGTGATGGGGAGAATCCAAGACCCACCGCGAGGATAACCACGGGGTATTGAAGCGCTAGCCCAGACCATCCTGTCGGAGGAGAGACTTGGAGGGAAGGTCTGTGTGGAAGGAGAGCGGCGTAATAACAAGTCTTTGTTGTTGTGTTGCGGCTACTGGAAGCCACTACCGTTGGGAGATTGCTGATCTGTCAATAAAATAGACTATTCGTTATTACCAAAGACTGTGTGTGAATTGGAAGGTATTATCCTGGGACCCAAGGGGTTCTTCTATACAGGTCCTGTCCCATATTCCTGGGAGTATAGAAGATGGAGGCGCTGCACCACTAAGAGAAGATGGAGGCTATCACCCCAGAAGCCGGTCCTGACTCCCCCACAACATCGCGGGAAGCTCAGGCCCTCCTGTTCCTCACAGGTATGCACCACACCGCATGTAATCTGCCCTCATGCACCCTAGACACCACCGTAGAGTCTGGGGGAGGGGGGAAGCATGGTTACATTTGGAGGCGTTGCTGAGATATATGTCAGAACAGGACCGGCTTATAGCAAGGCGGAACGGGCAGAGCGAGATGCACTCTCCATGCAAGTGTTGGAGAAGGATGGGCGCCCATAGGAGGTGGCGTATGAAGGGTGAATAGTTAGAGCTGACCGAGTCCCTTGAGGCAGGTAGCGTGAGGCAACTGGGGGGGTCAGCCTGTTAACCAGTCCAGGGACCATGGCCCAGGGCCCGCGCTATGAGTGGCCAAAAGCAGGAGACGCCCCGTACCTAGAAAAGAGGTACCATAGCTATCACCCACACACGCACCACAGAACACTTGCATGGTAGACATCGAGTACAGTGCATGGAGGAGAGGAGTTCCGCTGAGCCTGGGGTACAAGCCACCTCAAGTTAGTGAGAAACAGAATGCAGAGCACACCGTTGACAGTCAGTCAGTGTATTTTAGGTACGAGATACCCATTAGACACTGAGGTTAAGGCACATGGGCGTTTGGAGGACTCGTCCAAGATGGCGGCCATCCCTACATGTGCTCCGTGGAGCAAGAACAGTGATCTAAAATGGTGGTTCCCGCCAAGCCTGGAGCAAGCACGTGCTTTGTGCACAGAGACTATTAGGGGAATGTGGCGAGACATGTGTAATAATTTGGCGCCAAGCCCGGATTCTTTACAAGGGGAGCGGAGCGGCGTGAAAGCCGAAAGCCCACCCACCTGTGCCGTGAATGGTCAGGAAGCTAGGTCACGTCACGCTGAAGAAGAAAAGATCCCACCTCTGGATTTCACCAGAGGGAGGGTGCACAAGGAGAGCCAATCAGGAGAGTCCTCCCCAGCGAAGGGAGGGACCGGAAGCCTGAGCAAAGAGCTTCACTTTTGTCTGGCATTCGAGGAGCAAGGAGCTGGAACACTGAGCTGTTCTCACCCTGAGCGAACCATGTCCGAGATGAGTACTTCCATCTACCAAGTACCAGGAGGCCTACTGGTAGTGGAGATAGCTGAGCACGAATACATTCGGTGTTTGTGCGTCCAGTGCGGAATACCGGGCGCGGTACCAAGCACCAGGGCTCGATGCCCTCAATGTGGCGCATTTTACCTTTGGCCGAACGAGCCGTGGCCTTTGTTCGGAACCCCACGGGGTGCCTCTCCGGGGACATTGACGGAGGTGGCGGAAGGTAAAGAAAAGACTGCCCTTGGTCCCCGTTATACCATATCGGGAGGAACCAAGGCTCCGCTCGCTATTAAACTGAGCGAACTGGCAACAGAGAAGAGCGCAACCGCAGTGAAGGTACAAGAGCGAGAACACTTTGTACCTATACCCACTGGTTGTATCGCCGAAGAACCGGGTGACTCCCCAGCGGAGGAGCCGATTGTGATTTCTTCAGAGGACGAGATTGGCGTGACATCGGTGGCGATGCGCCTACCGGCGAACCACCCCAAAGGCATCAAGAGAGAGCAGACAAGTTCGGAAACCATTTGACGGCGAGCGCTGGTGCGGCTGGAGGCCCGTAAGAGTCCCACCGCAGTGGTGACTCCCAGTGCGGCAGAGACGGAGACTGAGACGATCCTAGAGGAGCCCCGATGTCATCAAAAAGCAGCGGAGCGGTAAGGAGATTCCACCATCCCCTTACTCCCGCCAGGCGCAGACCGCAATCCCGGCGAACGAGAAAGAGAGGCTTGAGGCCAACTTGTTCGACCGTGTACCGGATGCTCCGCCACCGCCCCCGCAGGTCCTCGATGCACTTCCGGTGCGTGACCACGGAGCGGATGGAGATTCTGCAGGCGATCCTGATGACGTTGTTTCTGGTTCCATCATAAAGCGAAGGCCTGGAGGAGTGTTCTCCTCTCGAAACATAGACTCAACCATTGCCCTGGCTACACTACAGAGTTGAGGCCCCTCCCATGAAGCCAGAAGTTTGGCGGGGAGTGCCTCTAAGAAAATGTTCATTGGGCGTTGTGTCACCCGCTTGCTGGACAATGCCCTGGACATTCCCTCAGCCCCGGCCCATAGCCCCACTGCCCCGGCCACTGCCCCTGCCCCGTCACGAGTGGTGCCACCGGGACCTACCAGGGATAAGTTATGTAAACACCCCAAATACTCCAAGGACTTGTGGGACTGGGAGTTGAGTGAGGAAGGGTCTGATGGGGAGATACCGTATTCATGTGTTATACCTGTACCTAACCCTGTGCCATTTTCTCCTGCCGCTAGAGGGAGGGCCCGTGGGTCTCACACTCCAGTAGAGGCTGGGTCTACCAGCAAAGTGGTGCACCAAATGAACCCCACTACGTATTATAATTCCAAGGGGAGGAGAGATTGCTCGCGATCTACTGATGCGGGTACGTCCGGTGTATCATCACAGGTATAGTCTGATGTAGAACGCACTAGTCAGTCTTCAGAGTACGAACACTGCGACAAATGGTGGGCGCCTTTGTTCACGAGGGGATGGACCATACGCGGTTCTTATAAATTAAGAACGATGTAGTAGATCAGTGGTGGGCGGCTGGTTCTTTCACTCCGCAGGAGATGGAGGATGAGTTAGATCACCGGTTTAGGGAGATAGAACAGAAACGTATTGTACCTCGAGGCCCCAGTATATTGTACAATGAGGTAGCTCCAGAGGAGCCTGTATTTTGGTTACTGCCGGGCAGGGCACCGCACACTCACCAAACTAAGTCAAGCTGACGGGCCATAGTCGCTAGATACCGGTAGTCACACGGGTATGAGTATCCCTACGTGCCTGAGCCCATCATGAGAGAAATTGAAGAGAACCGAAACAGTTGGCTCAGGGAGGCAGTCCAGGAATACCTTCGGACCAAGTTCGGTCAGGGAGGGTATCACAATGAGGATAAGATTAGTGAGCTAGTACGCATATGGAGCATCGGTAGGTGTATCTACATGCACGGTGTTACATACAGGCCTGAGCATGGGCCGGTTCAGTCGTTCGCTGTGACCATCATGGATCATAATGGACGGCGGGTAAGAAAGCCTGATCCAAGGCACTATCTGTAGAGTTCTCCATGTTGGGAGTACCCGGGTGTACTTGTATTGAACTACCTCATTATGCCATGTATTATGACAATGTTATGTGTGCTGTTTCCCAGGTGGTTCGCCGCAGGATGGTTCTGCCAATGATAGGTCCAAGTGGGGACCATTGGATTCCACCATAGGGAGAGTGTAGCCCCCTTTAAACAGCACAGGCTATACCTATCTTTCTTCTACTGTGGTAAGTCCTGTTAAGATCAGGCACCAGTAATCATCATGGGTTTTCCCCCTTCATAGCCCTATCCTGAGTGGTAGATGCAGGCTTGGACTCTGCTGCAGGCGTGAGCAAGAGGGGAGGTTCTGCTGACATCACGAGGGGCGGGGCTAGCTCTATATTTAGCAGCCAACTCCTGTGAGTAGAGTTAGAGTTGATAGTGATATCGAGAGTCTGGAGTTGCCGGATAGTTATGCCGGGAATATGCAGTTCAGTTAGTTTGCCGTGAGTCGAAGAATCCTGCGGATCGGTCCGAGGAGTTGGAGGAGACCACGGTCTCCCCTGCGCAGTGTGCAGGAGCAGAGAGAGAGGAGTGGAAAGATTCAGCTTCCTTTAGTAGAGCTGATAGAATTATAAACTTGGTGGACCAATGCCCTCACCCCACTTCCCGGGGTGATGGGGAGAATCCAAGACCCACCGCAAGGATAACCTCAGGGGTGGGCCACGGGGTATTGAATCCCTAGCCCAGACCATCCTGTCGGAGGTGAGACTTGGAGGGAAGGAGAGGAGGTATTATCTGTGTGGATGGAGAGCGGCGTAATAACAAGTCTTTGTTGTTGTGTTGCGGCTACTGGAAGCCACTACCATTGGGAGATTGCTGATCTGTCAATAAAAGAGACTATTCGTTATTACCAAAGACTGTGTGTGAATTGGAAGGTATTACCCTGGGACCCAAGGGGTTCTTCTATACAGGTCCTGTCCCATATTCCTGGGAGTATAGAAGATGGAGGCGCTGCACCACTAAGAGAAGATGGAGGCTATCACCCCAGAAGCCCGGTCCTGGCTCCCCCACAACATCACGGGAAGCTCAGGCCCTCCTGTTCCTCACAGGTATGCACCATACCATATGTAATCTGCCCTCATGCACCCTAGACACCACCGTAGAGTCTGGGGGGGGGGGGAGGGGAAGCAGGGTTACATGTATATTAGAAATTAGTATACCATAATAACTTTTGTAACATATTTAATTCTTATTGCAGAGCCCATCCCATGATATAAGATATTAACAAAGTTAAAACAGTAGAACAAGCAGGTGCATGGATTGAATACAGTTGGAGGATGTTAAATGTTCTGCAATACAGTATCTGTTGCCCTGGATCAATTCTCCACTATGGCATTTCGGACAAAGAGTAATTTATTCTTGAAATTGAGACCAAAGGTTCAAGCTCAAAATGTATCCCAGAACCTGTTACATTTGAAGGTACTGTAACCCTACTTATATTTTTGTGGGTAACATGTTTTATGTTTTGTACAGTAACTCTATCTTAGCCTATGTATGTCCCTTTAGCCATCTTATATATTAAAAAAAAAATCTCGGCATGTATCTTGGTTAAAGCCTATTCCCAGGAGGTCGTTATAACTCAGATAGTGACACCTTACATTTCAGAGCAGTTACCATCTGGTCACAGCTTCTTCCAAGATAATGACCTAAAACACAGGGCCTCTGCAGCTTGTATAGACCATGGACAGAACTAGGTCTGAACACCCCCAGAGTAAGTTACGTGCAACTTGTACTGTAGTGAAAAGTGCATACAAAAGTTCTAGTTTTTGTACGAATAATTTGTGTCATTCAGTGTGTTAATGTGTATGCTACCGTACTGTACTGTAATTACAAAGTTCAGAAGACCAACAGTACCTTTATTATATTACAGTATACATTATGTAAAATTTAGCAAGAATTACTGTCCTCAGAACTGCGGACAAAGAAGCAAAACTTAACAGCACCTGGACAGTGTCTACAGTGATCATGCTCATGAGGCCTCCATGGGACACTCCACAGCATTAATCCTCTGATACCATGACCACAACATTCATGTTACCATGCATGGTAGCAGCACCAATGACAATCACTAGATCTGTGTATGATGATATAATTACTATGATTATCTCATTAGTCTAATATAGTATATCTTAAGGGACGTGTACTATATTTATGCAAATAATTTTAATGCATGTGTCTCTATACCTCTAGATCTCCTGATTTGAACCCCATGGAATTGGTCTGCCATGCTTTAAAGCACAATCTATGCAAGTTTTTTAAGCCAGCTAACAAAGATGAACTAGTGAAGGCGATAATAAATAATTACTGGGAGAGTTGAAATATGTAACAACTGCATAAACCATTGAAGTAATGTGTTGCTAGTCGTTATAGAACCCGAGAAAAAGAGAGAAAAGTGCAGGGTTACGCAATAGTGTAAAACATTTAATAGAAATACAGTAATTCGCTTACAGGAAAAAAGATCTTTAACGCATATATATCCGGTTCAAGGCACAGATGGGTAGCATAGTTGCCCACAGGTGATTCCTACATGCATCTCTAGCTGCCGCTGAGGTAAGCAGGGGTAGATGATGCCATATGAAAGGAAGCCTGCTCCCTGTG
Organism: Ascaphus truei; assembly: GCF_040206685.1. Taxonomy (NCBI): domain Eukaryota; kingdom Metazoa; phylum Chordata; class Amphibia; order Anura; family Ascaphidae; genus Ascaphus; species Ascaphus truei. The sequence continues at coordinate 121,853,514 of NC_134485.1, read as the reverse complement.
ATGAACTTCAACACACCTGCAACACTAGCAAGATTGCTGTGTGTCTCTCGCAATAAACAGGGCTAAACCTATAAGTGAGAAGGGAGGATGAAGGGGGACGTTCTTATGGCTTCCAGGTGATCAATGAACATTCAGCAAGTCTGCCTCCACACACACTCCACAGCCTCACATCGCAATTGTTTCCTTGTACCTCCTGTTAGGAATCACCAGGTGATATTCAGTTAGTGGGAAATTACCCACAATGCTCTACGCGTTTCGTGAATCTGATTCACTTCCTCAGGGGTACTAGCAGGTGAGTAATTTAAATAACACCAGTGCATACTCCATTGGTTAAAATTCAAATGAATTATCACAGGTGAAACAAGCATCATTAATGAGGTCTACAGCTGATTGGGCAAACCTACATCTCATACAAAAACACTTTTAAATAAACTGTTAGGACAATACTTAATACATAATAAACTATACATTAGAAAAATAAACATAGAACTAACAAAGTACACAAAGTATCATATAGGTTTAAGAATGATTTAAGAATGTTACAGAGAGGATAATTGAGTATTTCCAATATATCTGACTTGGGGAATAAAAAGTAACCTCTTAAACAAGTGTAATGTCAGAGGGAAATTATGAAACCACATTAAAAGAAACTATACTAAACTGGAGACAATTATGGCTTTTTGTTCCAGCTACTACTAAATGGTTAACTAAAGTGAGAGTGAACATGATTGAAGTAAATCTCAAATGGAGACAAAGATGTAAACAGCTACAGGTCAGGGAATTACAGACACTAGTAACTGAACTCACAACAAACTACCTAAACAAACTACCTAAATAAACTCCCTACACGCGCTAACCTAAACCAAACAATGTGTGGTGCAATTAAACTAAATAAAGATAATGATGTGAAACATTGCATGTGAAATGAACCAGTGAAATGTGATATTAACAATTAACTGGAAGAGAAGAGCTGCCAAGGGGAACCTCATAAAACAGATACTCCCAGGACAAATGCAACAAACACAAAATATGAGTTCCCCGGCGCTATAGAATTGACATAAGTCCAAAGTACTGCAGTCCAAATGTCAGTCCATATATACTGGACGGACTCCGGATTCAGATGTTGGATGCTCCAAGGTAAGTCTTTGACAAATGGGAGTGTCCTTGTAGGGTATCTCCATAGGTGGTCAAGAAATCAATCTTGCTCAGGCAGGGGATAGAATCTGTGCTTGTGCCATGTCTTCACCTCGATCATTCACGGACCCCACGTGGTCTGACCGGATGGTTCCCCTCCAGATGGTACTCGGGGCTCACGGAGCACGCCAATGACAGTGACACCCGATGAGAAAGGGAAAGAGACACAGCCTAGTGTAATACGTAACTACACTTTTATTCACATTAAAAAACCTCCTGAGGAAGTGACGCTCCCCTGCCATAGATCATAAGGTAGATGTAAAGAAAAATTGAGGGAAGGTGGAAAGAGAAAAAGAAAACAGGGTCACCTGTAAAAATATCTCTGACATGAGGTTAGTAAATTTCACTGATAAAGGTAAGGTAGGTATTATCATTAAATGGGAAGACAGAGTAAACATCATTCCCAGGAAATATTTAGGGTATCAAACCCTCAAAATATATAGAGTAGGAGGGTATGCCCAAAATGTCAACCTACAGTACAGCACAATAGTGGGTTCAATCAACAATGGAGTAGACAACCTGACAGCAGGAGACAGTGCCCACATCAGAACATGACGGGAAAGATTCAGCATATCAAAATATATCGCAGTGGTTAACTGATTGCAATAGTTTAGCCACAAGATGTTGGAACAACCCTCTGTGTAGTGCCAACATACACGTTAATACCAGTAGCTGGAATTATACAATTCAGGGTTGCATTGTGGTTCATCACTCCTGAATGAAGGGGATCAGATCTATCTCCACATTGAGACCCACGGGTGCAAGACTTTTCATTTGAAAAATCCCAAAAGTTTCCTTCTTGGACAACAAACAGAGCCTATTGCCTCCTCCAGCTCCTAATTTGATATGTTCAATAGCCTTTGCTTTGATGCCCTTGGGATTACATCCATGATACAGTATGTAAAGAAATGTTGAGATACGCTATATTTTATTGTGTGATTGTGCCATCTTTTATCATAATGTTGTGCATATGTTGCATATTTAAATTAAAAAAGCAAGGAATCCCCACTTGTGCTGTCCTATGAATTTTAACTTGGAAGACCCCCTCGCAGCTGCGTATGCGGAGCAACTCCCCAAGCACTCCTAAATTCAGGTCTCCCAAAGGAGATCTCAGAAAAACAAAAAGAAAAGCTACTATTTATGTGTTTCCACTGCAACTGGCATAACCATAACAAAAATACATCAATTACTAGTAAACAAACAATGACAGCAAAATAACAGATGTATATGTAAAACAAAATATTGTATAATAAAATTATATAAATATATATAAAATATTGAATATCAAAATAACATGAATTAATATAAAATATAATGTAATATAAATATAAATACAGATACGGGCAAGCAGGTTTCAGCAGGTGATCAAAAGTTGCTCTCTAATGATATTCTCCTCATTTATCTCAAAAAAGGAGTCAATTCTACATGTTCATTAAAACCCTTTGGGTATTTAGAGTCAAAGGTATAAATCCAATATTGTTCTTTTTTTCAACAGGAAAAGATATTTATTTCCCTGTATTATTGTACGTGGAATACACTCAATACCCATGAATTTAATAGAACTTGGATCACATTTGTGAACATCTCTAAAATGTTTGAGTAACGGTGTTAGTGGTTGTCCCTTTTCCACTAATTTAGGAATATTTTTTATATTTCTTAAATGTTCTAATATTCTTAATTCAAGTACTCTTTTGGTTTTGCCAATGTATTGTAAATTACATTGGCTTTGTAACATGTACACTACAAGTGTAGTGAGACAGTTAAATAAATGTTTCATTTGGTACCTCTTTTGGGTTACTGAAGAGACTACCTGCTTGTCCATTTTCATATAGTTACATGCCTTGCATTTGCCGCATTTATAATTCCCAACAATTCCCAGTCAGGTTCTAATGTCACTGGGCACCTTGCTCAGAGTTTTTACCTGTCTGGGAGCCAAGAGGCCCTTAAGATTTTGTGCCTTCCTGAATACAACATCAGGTTTGGATGTAATCAATGGGCCCAATATCGGGTCCAATTTTAGGACCTTCCAATGCTTGCACAGTACCATTTTAATTGAGCTATGGGCCCTATTGTACGGTGTAATAAAAGCTAGTGCTTTATTAGATTAAATAGCTTTTTTATCCTCACCGAATCTAGCATTGTGTCCCATTTTATTCACTGACCTCTTTGAAATTTTCTGATACTGTAAAAGGGAGTAACGTTTAACTTTCTTAACTTTCTCTATTGATAAGTCAATAAAGGCCACGGTATTCTTTTTGAAGAAATCTATCCTTTCAATTCTGTGGTGGCTAGTATACTTTTTAGATTCTTATTCTATTTATATACTATTTTCGGTTAATTAGATAAATTGGGTTTTAAAATTGGATCATTTTGTAAAATATGCTAGTGTCGATTAAAAATCTTATTAATTGATCCTGCTTCTAAAAAAAAAAAAAGTTGCTCTTCCCTGGTTGAGAGGCTAACTTTAACAATCGAAATCCCTAGAATAGTGATCGATGAGGAGCGCTTAGTAATGTATCAATGCAACCCGAAGCAACCGTTGCTTAACTGCCACTAAGAAGGTCAAGGATGTGTGTTTTGAGGAATCTTTTTGTACGGCCAATATCTTGTAAGCCGCATGGGAATTCGGGAATTCAAAGAGATATACTATGTAAATAGTCTTACAGGAGATACAATCTTTAATTTTCAAATATTTCATTTGTTGAATCATCCTTGCCCGCGGAGTGAAAGAAACAGCTAAGCGACAAGCTGGCAGAACACCAGGAGGTGTTCTCCAGCAGTGATTTGATTGAACGACGCCACTCTATTTCGGGAACGTTCCATACGCATAGGATGTGAGGGACGTCCTGAAGGAGATGGAGATGGCGGGTATTGCAACGGAGTCCTGCAGCCCATATGCCTCCCCTATTGTGGTAGTGAGGAAGAAGAACGGATCCGTGAGCCTATGCAAAAAACAGACTGGGGGCGGGGCTAAGGGCGGGCTGGGGGTGGGGTTAAGTGGCAAGTAGATTTTTTGGTTCGGCGACTAGATTTTTGGGTGATTTGTTGACCAATGCATACATACATACATACACACATACATACACCGCGCTTCTCCATGTGAGGGGCATGCTGCTGGTGAAAAGATTGGCCATACATATGTGAAAAAACAGAAAGTGAATCACTGCGCTTCTCCCATTGGGCTAAATGCATACAAATGTTCTGTGAATATACCCTGAAGGGGTTAAGGTCCCTTTAAATTCACTGTTCACTTTACTTGCATACATGTAAGTGTCTTTACTGGTATATACCAGTTTTTAACTGCACTAAGTTACATAAGCATGTGCTTAGTTTATTAACCCCTTCAGGGTATATTTCACAGAACATTTTTATGCATTTGTATGCATTTAGCGTAGGGACCTGCTTCTGAGACTTACCTTGACGTTGGTTAGCAGGCTTGTCATTATTTGATCAAAGGATGTAACCAAAAGTCTCCTTTGTCTTACAGACTTAGGATTCACTATGTATATTTATTTCCCCATTTATTGTTAGCCCAATGGGAGAAGGGCAGGGAGTCCCTTTCTATTTTTTTACCAAATAAAGTAACAGACTTAAAAATAAACATATGGTAAGGTCGATTTACTATTTCAGGGGGAACGGTTCTCTTTCTGTTTGCTGACAGTATCCAAACCTCAAAGTTCTTGGAGAGAGAGAGAGGAAGCAGGAAACCATCTGTAAATACCTGCTTTCCCAATTAGCAGAGCAGATAAAAGAAAGCAAGCAGCAGCCAATCTCATACTATAATTCTTTTATCCCAGATACTTAACACTTCATTGTAATTCCCTTTTAGGGAAACAGTGGTGAGAAGCAGTTGTACAGTATGAGACCTGGCCATCTTATTCCTGACCACGGAATTTCGACAAGGGCACAGTTTTCTGCTTGCTAGAAGCAAAATGGGGGGTGGGGGAGGGGCTTTGTCTATTGTACTGTATGCAAAAGGCCATTCGATAGCATGGCAAAATCCTCCCAGTCCTGATGTGAACACTGAAAACTGTGATACTGTATTACACAAGAAAAGAGTCACTGTGCATTTGCAATGTGTTGTATGTTACTACAGTATAATAATGTATACAATATATCACTATGTGCCCACTACGCTTAGAATAAAAACATATACAAATATAAACAAATGCTAATGCCCATGCATCACAGAATACCAAGGAGTGTATAACATTTGCAATACTTCTTTGCCGACCACCACTAAATGCAGTGAATTTCCCTATTGTAAAAGTGTGTATATAATATAGTGCTCAAGCTGAGCAAATAAAGAATATTGTTAAACACCATTAGGGTCTCCTTTCTGTGGACCATGCACTTAAAGAAATATTAAGGGAGGGTCCTGAATTTTTGTTCAAACGGGCTAAAACAATTGCTAATTATGTATCACCAAGCCTTTTTGAAACCAAAACTGTTGTTAATGATTCTTTCCCGACAGGATCCTTTAGATGTTTGCATTGCAAAATTTGCAGACATATGTTTACAGGACCAGAATTTACTTCCACAGAAACAGGTCGGCGGTTTAGAGCCAGGTTGTTTATTAATTGTAATACGCGATTTGTCCTCTACCTGCTGACCTGTGGCAGTGGGAAGCAGTATGTGGGGCGCATGACGAGAACGCTTAAAATTAGAATTATGGAGCACGTGCACCTCATCTCTAGGGGAGACCTGACGTACCCAGTTTCTAACCATTTTACACAGTGCAGCTTTCACAAATTGAATGCCTTTACATTCTTAGCCATTGACCATGTCCCCTCTCCGGTCAGGGGAGGCAATAGACTTAACATCTTAGACCGTCGCAAACTTTTTTGGATCTTCACATTGAAGACCTGTGTCCCTTTCGGTTTAAATTCAGATTGGGATCTGGGTCCCTTTGGTGAAGATTAATAGATTTAACAAACCCTAGAAAGGCGCCTCTTTCAATTAACAAAGTCATGTTATTTAGATATTACTTTTATCCATCTTTCGAACCTTCATTTTTGTTTTTCTGTCAGGAGTGCTTCACACACTGATGGGGGTAATAAAAGTTTGACCATGGTCAATTTTATTCATTAATTCTCTGCTATTGTGGGGAGACTCAAATTTATGTACACGTTTATATGTATATTTCCTATATATTTGGGGTGGGTCTAGAGCAGTGATTACCAACCTTTTTTGTTTGGAGGAACCCTTAAAGTATTTCGAAAAATCTCAGGGGAACCCCTATCTGGCTGACACATATTAGGTTCGACAGGGGTAAATCACAAAATTTCACACCTCACGCGCCACCTCTACAGTATTTCCCACTCTCTACCAATGTATTTCTCTCCCATCCATCTCAGTCATTCCCCCCCTCCCGCATCATGTATTTATCCCATGCGTCTCACTCCCTCTTTTACTCATTCACTCCCGCCCCCCTCTCTCCTCTCACTCGCCCCTACCTTCTGTTAATTACCCCACTCTCACTCAATCCACCCTACAAAATACATACCAAAAAAACCCACCCCCAGGAGGAGGAGGGGGGCTGTGGTCCATAGGAGGAACCCCTGAGACTGCTTCAAGGAGCCCCAGGGTTCCACAAAACCCTGGTTGGGAATCACTGGTCTAGAGGGATAGATTTAATATGATACAATGTTAAATTGACTCTATATAGTTAAATACACTTTTTCAGGGTATATTTTCAGACCCATTTAATGTATTTGGGCTTGAAAAAACTCTATAAAGTAGATAACATTCATAAACCTCTCTACAAGATTATGGGCAATTTATCCTGGTTTTTTTGGTTATACATAACAGTTATGAGTGTATCTCAAATCCTTTTTGGTGAATTTTTAACACTATAAAAATGTGTACACTACATTGTGTGGTTTAATGATTCCCCATGCATTGACATTCAAATATATATATATATATATTGCAAATGGAAATATACTGTATGCTCATTTGCATATCTAAGACAAGTCTGCATATATATATACACGAAAAAAGCCTGTGACATATCTAAAGAATAAATAGTACTCAAATCAGCTACATAAAGCTTCCAAAATCACAGCTGCTGATGGTGCTGGGGATAATGTAACTATGAGAACAGAGAAGAGAAAGAAAAAGTATCTGACCAAAAGCACTCAAATGTACAAAAATATCAAATTTATTTATCATAACATCACAGAAAACACAAAGAATAAATCAGTCCTGAGTCACTGACAATAAAGTATGTGGCTGACACCTCTATTAAATAATGTGTATTCCCTCTGCACCTACACTACATATGTCTCTCATGAACAAACACTAACCGCAGGTGAAAAGGCAAGCAATTAGCCTCACACCCGTGTGACTGGCCGGTCTGAGCACTAGAACCTAGTGGAACATGGAGAAAAAACCCTAAAGCTAATCAACATATACCAGAATAGACTGTAATGAAATTAGATGTTATTAATGAAAACATCATAGGATCCCAATTTAGGGGGCTATGAACTAAGCTCCGAGCTTTCGCGCTGACCTGAAAAAAAATTGCACGTCCGATAAAAAGTGAAGCTTGAAGCGCGATTCACTAAAGCCTTGAGCCCATTTTCTATCTGACGTGCCAAAAACTGGCTTATCGTGCGTGCAATGTTGTTTCCCTCTGCTGGCGCACGGAAACTTCACATATGATAGCTGATAGAAAAAAAAAGCCGTCTGTAACATTTGCATGGAGATTCTGCATCTCCATGCAAGGCTGTTACAGGCGATCAAACACAAAATAAATACATTTTAATAATAGTGTGCATGAGCAGGGGGTCTCTGGAGCTGAACCGCATTGGTTTCTGCATTGGTTTCTGCCTCGGGGACCCCCTACTTCAGGAGATACAGGCCCCGTTATGTGGTGCCGGTATCCCCTGTACTTTTAAAGCTTCTGCATCACGTGACCGGGACATTTAAATTCTGCAGGGGATACCGGCACCCCATAACGGGGCCTGTATCTCCTTAAGTAGGGGGTCCCATAGGCAGAAACCAATGCGGTTCAGCTCTGGAGACCCCTACACATCTACACTACTGTCAAAACACACACAACAATAACCAATAATTCATTACCGTAACGGATAGCCGCTATGGTAATGAAGCTGCATTAATGTAAATTTTAATAATAGTGTGCGGGAGCAAAGGGTCTCCTGAGCAGAACCGCATTGATTTCTGGCTCAGGGACCCCCTGCTTCCTGAGTTACAGGCCCCGGTATTGGGCATCGGATGCCAGTGTCGCCGCCATCTTTATAGCGTCCAAGACGTGACGTGGACGCTATAAAGATGGCGGCGACAATGGCACCGGGGCCTGTAACTTGGGAAGCAGGGGGTCTCTATTCCAGAAATCAATGCGGTTCAGCTCAGGGGACCCCCTGCTCCCGCACACTATTAATAAAAATACATTAAAACAGTTTCATTCCGCTAAGGCAATGAAGGGGTTAAGGCACAATAACATGTTTATTGGGGACAATTTCCCCCAATAAACATTGCAATATACCACCCCCCCCCCGCCCCCTAACACATGCAATACAGTAATGGGCAAAATTACTATTATCCACATATGTATAATAATGCATTTGCCCATTTTAAATACATGAATCACAATAAATACAGTAAATACATATTACACTTACCTTTTCCAGGCACCCACGATGAAGGCCGTCTTCATCCTCATCTTCATCCTATCCATGTCCCCTCCTGAGCTGCAAAACATACAAAAGAATAAAAATAGCCAATGTAATGTCCCCTAACCCCTTAATCACCTTAGCGGTCATTAACCGCTATAGTCATTAAGGGGTTAACCCACCCTCACGACCGCTCGGGAGGCCTATACACCCTCCCCCACTACCCACCCCGTGAGGCCTAACCACCCACTAAAAGGGGGGTAGGATGGCCTTAAACAAGGACAAATTGTGTACCTTGCACAACACCAAGAGTAGGTCACAAAGGAGGGGGGAGAGAGATGTATTGTATCCTGAATAGTAACAGAATAAAAACTGCAATAAAGGGTGCGGAGGGAGTATAAATAAAGGGAGTATAAACTGTGATTTTATACATGCATATATCTGTATATAGCTAGCTCAATTGAACACTCCACCCACTATTACTGTTTGAGCACACACAGAGCTGGTAATACTCCCCATTTCTCACATATCTAGGAGTAGTCTTAAAACAACCTACAACTGTATTGGAATAACTAACACTGTTAGTATAATTATATAACAGTGGGACAACATAATAATTAATAGTTATTCCTAATTTACACTGTCGGTTTGAATTAGAGCACACAGACACCTCCTCCATTTTTAATTTATTTTAATCATTTTGGTTCACGTTAGAATTGCTGTAATAAATATATTTTAATCAATTTATTAATAAATAGTAATTTTTAATACAGGCATAGGTGTTCTCTTCAATGCGGCCATTAGGGAGCTTTCTTTCTTTCTTGTGTTCATTACTAAACACCCACTACCCACAGGGAGGCATACCCTCTTCCCCCACCCCCCGTTAAACACAATAAACAGCAATATATTTAATAAATAATACATAACCCACCCCCTGTGCCCCCCCCATAAATACCTGATTTATTCTTTTACATACAGGGTTAATACCCCAGGCCCACGGGAGTCCCTGGTGGTCCTGATGGGTGTCCGTAAGCTTCACAGTGGCCCAGCAAAAGGTTTCAAACAGGGTCTGAAGGCCTACGGTTGATCCCAGCCAGGTGCTGTGGTCCACCAGGTGGTCTCCGTGGGTCACCGTGGGCCCTAAATGGGGTCTCCATGGGTAGGTCCGTGGGTGTCAGACCCACAGGTGTCTGAGGGTCCTCGGGTGGCTCCCATGGCGATCTGGGGGCACTCGGGTAGTCACTACGGGTTTGCGGTGCCCCCACAGATGTTGGGCCACCGGTTCTTCCCTGCAGATGTCCCCCGTGGACCCAGAAGCCTGGTTCCCGTGAGCGTCCAAGGAGACCTCAGGTGGTCTCCAGAGGTCCCCACTGACCTAAGGAACCAACCCTGTATGTAAAAAAAATAAACCTGTCCTACACATTTAAATACATAAATATCACCCCCCCCCCCACACGACCCCCACACACACATACAGTACAGTAATGGGCAAAATAACTATTATCCAGATAGTTAATCTAGATTATTTGTCCATTATTAAACACATTAACTAGCATAATAAAATAAATACAGTTCTACTAACCTCATCAATATGAATTCACTCCGCCGGCAAGTTCCCTCTTTCCTCCGTAGCCAAAAAAATACATTGCAAATACATTCTGGTGTCACTTAACCCCGTAATCACCTGATCAGTTAATAACTGCAAAGGTAATTAAGGGGTTAAGGCAACATGGCCCGATACCCACCCTTCACCCAATCATTTGAACAGTGGCTTCATTATGTATGTATGTATGTATGTATGTATGTATGTATGTATGTATGTATATATATATATATATATATATATATATATATATATATATATATATATATACACATATATATACACACACACACACACACGATTAACCAATATACAAAGAAATGCTTAAGCATTCAAAAAAACGTGCACAAATGAAAATAGCACATCTCCAAATCAATAAATCACATAGCATTTCTGTGATAGGTTGAGTCCCAGCCTTTTTAAAGAAGCAGCAGCATCAGACCCTGGGAAGAATGAAAGAGGCTTTTGCTGTTCTCTGAACCTTCTTTTTATTAGGTATTCCACATTCAGGTGTACAACAACCAGTTCTTCCAGCGTGGTGTCTCCAGCCACAGAGTAGCCAGCAATATCTGCATTAGAAAGTTTGCATCCTTTCACTAAAGTTCCACAGACATCCTCATATCACATAGCAGCAGTAAGGAGTGCAGAACCATCCATGGAAAGAAACCCCCTCCCTTTTATTACTGGTTAATTTGGACCAAACCAAATTAATTATACCACACAGGGGAGTTGTCTCCCAAACTTACACAATTAGCAAACATAATACACTTCACACAACATACAATTTTCTATAGCAAGCCCAAAATAAATAACAGTACCTTTTACAAACATCCCATGCATGTCTTTACTCTGCAAAATAAATGACATTCAGTATCACTTACTTTAATTCCCCCCCTCCATACCATGGTATAATCCACCCTGGATGGTATGCAGGAAGGAAACGCCCTTTTCCTTTTTAACAGAGACTGGCCATGGCTGTGTAACATCAAACTGTGTTTAACTCCAACCAGTCCTGTATTATACTGACTGACCTCAGTACACCACATTAAAGGTTAGTAAAGTTTCAGGTGAAGGAAACAAAAAAAATAGACAGAAACAGAATGAAAGAGAGAAAAGTGGTGCACTTGATGCCAGAAAGCAAAAATGCATTTAACTTCTACAAAAGTGCAAGCAGCCCTGTCACATAACCCCACTTTAAAAGGAAAACAGTAAGGATTTTTCTCCAATATACTTTTGTAAGAGACAGGGGTGCTGCAATTTTTACTCTTCTATACTGAGAAATAGGGAACCTCCGCCCTCCCACTCTAGAGGTTCCATGTCCAGGCCCTATATGAGACAAAACCACATTTACTGTAGTCAAATCTAAATACACTAAAGTTCCTGAACATCAATCTTGCTATTTCTCAGCACCTTCCCTCCTAGTTATTTCAGCCCCATATCGGGATAAATGATCTGCATTATGATGCTGACTTCCAGGTCGGTATGATACTGTAAATTTAAATTGTTGCAGGGCTAGATACCACCGGGTAACCCGGGCGTTTTTACATTGCATATTGTTTAGCCACTCAGTGCATGATGATCGGTGACTAGTGAAAATTGCTGCCCCAACAGGTAACACCTCAACACTTCCAATGCCCACTTAGTTGCCAGACATTCCTTCTCAACCGTGGCATATCTGGTTTCTCTTGGATATAGCTTACGGCTTATATACAAAACAGGGTATTCCACCCCTTCAATTTCCTGACTAAGTACTGCCCCTAGCCCCACCTCTGAAGCATCACAGTGTACAATAAATGGTAACTTGAAGTCTGGACTTTTCAACACTGGTTCACTGCATAAAATATCCTTCAACTGGTTAAATGCAGCATTACACTCTGGAGTCCAGGTCACCAAATTTTGTTCCTTATTCTTGGTTAAATTGGTCAGCGAGGCTGCTATGGATGAAAAGTTAGGGATAAACCTTCAGTAATATCCCAAATGTGAAAACGGGTAAACAGTCAGTTAACCCACCAGGCGCTCAGAAAATGTGGCTGCAGCTGTGAAATGGTGTTTCACCAATAAATCTGATTGAAGAGTGCCACTATCCCCCAGTGTGTATTTGAATACATGTAATTCTCTGCAACTGGCTAGCTGTAAGCACAATGAAGTTGGAGAAAGACTTAAAGGGAGATAACTTACAGTTGCACTGGGGGACGTGATGAAGTGGCCCGTCTGTCTTCCTGCATGAACAATGCTGTGTGTCCCTCTGTCTGCGATGTCTCTTGATGGGATGATGGGATGATCTTCTCACGTTGCCAGCACTCTCTTCTGCCGCCAACCCTGCACCCGCTCGTTCGCGGTGGGTGGTCACCTGACCGGCGGCAGTGCCGGTACTTCCGGATACAGCAGGGAGACACAGGTACACCATACACAGCCCGGCGTGCAGGCAGCAGACACCGGAACACTAGAAATCCTCCCCAGGGAGGTCAGTACGCCGCACAGCCGTGGAAAAAAGCTTCAGAAAAGACTGATCAGTGAAGCATGAAACTTTAATAGAACAAAGTGCAAACGGATCCTCTTGACGCGTTTCGGCCCGTCAGGCCTTTGTCTAGGTATCGCTGCTTCCTGAATAGCATTCACCTTGCTCTTTTCTGGTTGCACCTCTCCATTTCCTAACATGTATCCCAAATATCTAGTTTGTGTGAAACCCAGGGCACATTTCTTTGGGTTTATGGTTAACCCAGCCTGGGCAATCAACTTAACCACCTCCTCTAGATGGTTTAAGTGACTTTCCCAGTCTGGGCTATAGATCACTACGTCATCTAGATATGCTGCCACAAACTGTTCCCTCCCTACTAACAACCTATTCATCATTCTTTGAAAGGTCGCTGGGGCCCCATGCAAACCAAAGGGCATGGTTACAAATTAATAGAGTCCCTGGTTGGTGGCAAATGCTGTCTTGGGCCTATCTGACTCTTCCACCGGAATCTGCCAATAGCCTTTTGTAAGGTCCAAAGTGCTGATATAATGTGCCTTACACACTAGATCCAAAAGCTCATCAATGTGGGGCATAGGGTAGGCATCAAAACGGGCCACCTCATTTAACTTTCGAAAATCTACACAGAATCGTACTGTTCCATCCTTTTTAGGTACCAACACTATTGGGGAACACCATTCTGAGGTGGAAACCTCAATAACCCCCATTTCCAACATTTGGTGCACTTCTTCCACTATCTTTTTCTGCCTCTCAGGGATACGATAGGGAGGGTATGGATAGGTCTTGCATCCCCAGTCTCTATCCTATGAACTGCTTGTGTAGTGCGTCCTGGCCTTTTCGTAAATACATGTGCATACTGAGTAACTAGTTTCTCTAACATATCCCTTTGCTTTGTTGAAAGTTCCTCTCCAGACGTTACTGCGTGTTCCCTACTTTCCAACTGCAATCTCTGATATGCCTCACCTGCCATATCAGGTTCACATTCTCTCAGGACCATCAAAGACAATTTTTCTCTCTCTTTCCAACCTTTTAACAAATTAACATGGTATATAAACTGGTCCCTTCTTCCTGGTATGCTTACTTGGTAGTTCACAGCCCCCTTTCTTTCCACAATGGTATATGGACCTTGCCATCTAGCTACCAGTTTATTCTCTCTATCGGGCAACAAGAGGAGCAGTTTATCCCCAGGAAGCAGTACCCTATCTCTGGACTTTTTGTCATACCACACTTTCTGGTGTTGTTGAGCCTCCCTCAAATTTTCATTAGCCAGATCCTGCTTTCGGATAATCCTTTCCCTCATCTGGGTAATATATCCTACTACATTATCCCTCAAAGGATCCCGCAGCACCCAGGAATCTTTGATTAATGCTAGCAGACCCCGGGGTTGCCTTCCATAAAGTAGCTCAAACGGGGAAAATCCTGGTGAGGCTTGTGGTACTTCCCTGTAGGAGAACAATAAATAAGGCAACCACTGGTCCCATTTGTTAGGCTGCTCACCTACCACCTTTCTAATCATCCTTTTTAGTGTCCCATTTAGCCTCTCTACTAAACCATCAGTTTTGGAGTGATATGGGGATGTATGTAGGGTCTGGATTCCCAACAACTGATACACCTCTTTCATTAAATTTGACATGAAATTTGACCTCTGATCCGTGACAATTTCACGAGGGATTCCTACCCTTGCAAATACTTGAATAAGAGCATTCACTACATTCTTAGCAGTAACACTGGGCAAGGGAATTGCTTCTGGATACCTGGTGGCGTAATCACATAGTACCAGTATATACTGATTACCTTTAGAACTTTTTTGTAAAGGACCCACCACATCCATGGCCACCCGGTCAAAAGCTTCCCCAACTACCGGTATAGGGATCAATTTCCCCTGATCCATGAGGTTTACTGGGGCCACCTGTTGGCATATAGGGCAAGAGGCACAATATTCTCCCACATCCTTATGTACTTTAGGCCAAAAAAAGCATTAATATTCTATATAAGGTCTTGTCTCTGCCCATATGACCCCCCATGGGAACATCATGTGCCAACCGAAGAATCTCCTTCCGAAATACTTTTGGCACCATGACCTGCTCCACCTACAAAGAAGACTGAGGATCGTTGCGGACCCTGGTTAATACACTCTGCCGTAATACATATGATGGTGTAGGCCCAAACTCGCTCATCTCTTCAGTTACCACCTGCTGAAAAAAAGGGTTTAGTGAGCTGTCAAGCTGTTGCGCCTCTACAATATCCTTGCCCCAAACATTATTGATCTCGTCCAAGTCCTGCACCCCTAATTCTCTAGGACTGAGTGCTTTGTCCTTTCTTTTTTGCCTACGGGATTTCCTGCCTCTCCCTTCTTCACCAAAGATCTCTGGGTGAAAAGGAAAAAGCCCCTCAAAGAAGTTTTCAAAGACATGTCCTTCTCCTTTTCAGCCTGCTTCTTCGCTTGGGCCCTTGTGGTAACTGCTGAACAGTGTGTCAATAGTCCTAACAGACCTGGAAAGTCCCACCCCAGAATCACCATGTAGGGCATATTTTCTACTACCCCTGCCTGTACTACATGTGTAACTGTACCTACAGTGATAGGCAGCGGAATGATTGGACAATGCTTATAATGTCCATGGACACATTGTACCTGTATGTCCAGAGAGCCCACTGGTATCCCTTTGGAAAAATGTCCTTTCTTTACCAAAGTACTTTCACTCCCAGTGTCTATGAGAGCCTTCACAATTTTCCCTCCAATGGTCACTTCCTTAATGAATCCACCAACATTGGTGATCATAGTACTTGGCCCATTCTTCCCTTGTCGGCAATATCTGGCTATGTGTCCTGGTTTCTTACAGAGATGGCATACCCGTGTATCCTGTATATGGGAGCTCCGACCTGCCCCTGTCTAAATGAAGATTCCCGTACTGGTGCATGTGATGAGGGGGGAGGAGATCTTACCACTGGTCTTCTCTCACGTTCCTGATGAGCTACCAAATAGTCATCAGCCAGGTCTATAGCTTTATCCCCAGTTTTGGGTCGATGTTCCTGCACCCACAGTCGCGCACCTTGTGGCAGAATCTCCAGGAACTGCTCAAGGACAAATAGCTCCAAAATTTCCTCTTTTGCCTTCTTGGTCGGCTTAATCCACTTATTCATAAGATCCATCAATTTGGCATAAGTCTCCCGCGGTCCTTCTGAATGATTATAGCGGAGGTTGCGGAATCTTTGCCTGAACGTCTCCAGGTTGATGTTATATCGCCTGTAAATGGCCTCTTTCACCATCTCGTAGTCTTCGGCATCCCCTGAACTTAGAGCACTGTAGGCCATCTGAGCCTTCCCGGTCAGTGTGGGCACTAGCCTCATTACCCATTGTGATCTTGGCCACTGACTGGCTCTGGCCACCCTCTCAAATATGACGAGAAAAGCTTCAATGTCATCTTCGGGGCTCAGTTTATTTAAGCCGATCTCTTTGAGGATGATAGGCCTAGGTGCCGGTGTTTTGGTTCCTGCATGAAGGAGCTTCATCAAGTCCATCATCTGCTGCGTCTGCTGCGTATGTTGCCGCTGCATATCAGCCCATTGCCGCTCCTGTTTCTCTTCCATCTCCTGTCGCCGCTGCTCTTGTTCTGCCTGTTGGACGACCAGCCACTTCAGAAGATCCTCCTTTCCTTCCGCTCCAGTCTTAACTGCTTCCACTGTATGGGTCTTGGGCTTGGCTCCAACGTCCCCAGCATCCTCAGTGGCCTCCAATCCTTCATCATCCTCCATAATTACCTCCACGCCCTTCACCAATTTCTTCTGCTCGATCAGCCCTTGTCTGGTCAGGACACCTGGATATCTTCGTCTGTTAGGGCGAGCTGCTACTTTCCTTTGGGTCCTTTTCATCGGGGACCATAGGGTTTAGATGTTGGGTACAGCATCCATTATCCCACCGCTGCCACCATATTTGAAAGGTTGAGTCCCAGCCTTTTTAAAGAAGCAGCAGCATCAGACCCTGGGAAGAATGAAAGAGGCTTTTGCTGTTCTCTGAACCTTCTTTTTATTAAGTATTCCACATTCAGGTGTACAACAACCAGTTCTCCCAGCATGGTGTCTCCAGCCACACAGTAGCCAGCAATATCTGCATTAGAAAGTTTGCATCCTTTCACTGAAGTTCCACAGACATCCTCATATCACATAGCAGCCATAAGGAGTGCAGAACCACCCAGGGAAAGAAACCCCCTCCATTTTATTACTGGTTAATTTGGACCAACCCAAATTAAGTATACCACACAGGGGAGTTGTCTCCCAAAACTTACACAATTAGCAAACATAATACA